>NW_012267308.1:5361135-5373678 GCF_000151885.1 Dipodomys ordii
TTCCTTCCTTCCTTCCTTCCTTCCTTCCTTTCTTTCTTTCTTTCTTTCTTTCTTTCTTTCTTTCTTTCTTTCTTTCTTTCTTTCTTTCTTTCTTTCGTCATGGGGCTTGAACTCTGGGCCTGGGCACTGTCCCTGAGCTCTTCAGCTCAAGGCTAGCGCTCTAACACTTAAACCACAGCACCACTTCCAGCTTTTTCTGTTTATGTGGTACTGAAGAATTGAACTCAGGGCCTCATGCATGCAAGGCAAGTATTCTACCACTGAGCTGCCTTTCCAGCCCCATCTCTTTTCTTTTCTTTTCTCTTTCTTTTTTCTTTTTTTTTTTTGCCAGTCCTGGGGCTTGAACTCAGGGCTTGGGCAATGTCCCTGAGCTGCTTTTGTTCAAGGCTAGCACTCTACCACTTGAGCCACAGCACTACTTCTGGCTTTTCCTGGTTATGTGGTGCTGAGGAATGGAACCCAGGGCCTCATGCATGCAAGGCAAGCGCTCTACCACTGAGCCACCTTCCCAGCCCCCTCTTTTTCTTTTTATTGTCAGTTCTGGGCTTAAACACTCAGGACCTGGGCACTGTTCTTGAGCTCCTTTTGCGTAAGGCTAGCACTCAAACACTTTGAGCCACAGCTCCACTTCCAGTTTTCTAGTGGTTAGCTGGCAACAAGAATCTCACAGAGCTGGGTGCTGGTGGCTCACGCCTATAATCCTAACTACTCCGGAGGCTGAGATCTGAGGATCACGGTTCAAAGCCAGCCTGGGGGCTGGGAAGGTGGCTCAGTGATAGAGCGCTTGCCTTGCATGCATGAGGCTCTGGGTTCGATTTCTCAGCACCACATAAGCAGAAAAAGCTGGAAGTGGTGGTGTAACTCAAGTGTTAGAGCGCTAGCCTTGAGCTGAAGAGCTGAGGAACAGCGCCCAGGCCCAGAGTTCAGGCCCCATGACTGACAAAATAAATAAATAGAAGGATGATTTATATTAAAAAAGAAAGAGAGAGAAAGAATATCTCACAGGACTTTTCTGCCCTGTCTGGCTTTGAACCTTGATCCTCTATCTCAGCCTTCTGAGTAGTTAGAATTACAGGCATGAACCACCAGCACCTGGCTTGTGAGACTCTTATCTCCAATGAACCACCAGAAAACTGGAAGTGGCTCTGTCTCTCAAAGTGGTAAGCATGCTAGCTTTGAGTGAAAAATGCTCAGGGACAGTGCCAAGACCCAGAGTTCAGGCCCCACGACTGGACCCCCCAAAAAAAACAAAACGAAAGAAAGAAAGAAAGGTCAAATGTGTAAGGTCCGCTCCTGGGTGGCGAGAAGACTCCACCCTCCTTGCAGCAAAGTCCCCACCCAGTACCTGCGTTACCTAGGCAACTGGTACACCTAGAAGAGGTCACATCTGCATCCTCTGAGGTCACATCTGAATTTGATGTGGCCACACCTTTCTCTGTCCATACCCTAGATAAGGCCTAGCCCAGACACAGAAGCTCTCTCTCTGCTCTTTTCTTCTCCGCAGCGCTTTCCCAGCTCTCTTAGCTCTTTTTCCCAGCTCTCTCTCTTTCCCACCTCTTTTCCCAGCTTTCTGTCCTTCTCAGGTCTTTCCCAGGCCTTTCCCAGCCGCATGGAGCCAACCTGCCCTGGTCCCAGCAGGTCTACCCCTTACCTGAATACCACGTGCGTGGTGCTGTTCTTACTCGGCTACCTCTTTAAAAAAAAAAAAAAAACCTAACAAAATGAATTTGGAATAAAAATCTTGGGCTGGGAATGTGGCTCAGTGGTAGGTGTTTGTCTAGCTGGCACAAAGCCCTGGGTTTGATCCCCCAGTACTACATAAACAGAAAAAGCTGGAAGTGGTTCTGTGGCTCAAGTGGTAGAGTATTATTAACCTTAAGCAAAAGAAGCTCAGGGACAGGCCCTGAGTTCAAGCCCCAGGCAAATGTAAAATCAAATCAAATAAAAATTTTTCCAGGTGCTGGTAGTTCAGGTCTGTAATCCTAGCTACTGGGTAGGCTGAGAACTGAGGATCAAGATTCAAAGTGAGCACAGGTAGAGAAGTACCTGTGAGACTCTTACCTCCAATTAAATAGTCAATAACTAGAAGTAGAGCTGTGGCTCCAAGTGGTAGAGTGCTCAGCTCAGGGACAGTGCCCAGGACCTCAGTTTAAGCCTGATAACCACCAAACAAATAAATAAGTTTAATTAAAAAAGAAATCTTGCTTCCCAGGGTCCACTTATACTCAAGAGGTGGAAAAACCAAAAACAAAACTTAGCCGGGCGTCGGTAGCTCATACCTGTAATCCTAGTCAGGAGGCTGAGATCTGAGGATCACAGTTCAAAGCCAGCCCAGACAGGAAAGTCAGTGAGACTATTTCCAACTAACCACCAGAAAACCAGAAGGGGTACTGTGGCTCAAGTGGTAGAGCGCTGGCCTTGAGCTGAAGATCTGAGAGACAGTGCCCAGGCCCAGAGTTCAAGCCTCACAACTGACAAAACAAACAAACAAAAAACCTAGAGGTTCATGGGAGTCTCCCTTTTTCCTGCCTGGTGTGTATTTGTAGGCCCTGGGAAATGGAAGAATTGCTGGGCAGCTGGCCATGAGGTCATGGGGCTGCTGCCTTTCTGTCTACACCAACAAGACAAATGGCTCTATATCAAACACTCTGGAAGACAAATCCAAGAAATTGAATCAAGAGAAATTTCCTTGACTCCTGGGGATTTCTGTTACTTGAATGAATATTTTTTTTGGGGGGGGTTTCCCAGTTGGTGGTATGTTGTTGATACAAGGTGATATGAGGCTGTGAGCCTGGTTCCCGAGTTGTATGTACTCACCCCTGGTGGCCACAGCTGCACAAGGTCCTCAGCTCTTTGGACATCCAGATCTGGGACTTGCCACACCCCCCATCCCCTCTGCAGGTGCAGAAGTGGCACTGGGATGCCCAGGGTCCCTCGAGGGGTCTCGCCTGCTCCATTTGTCTGTAGAGGAAACAGCCTGGGACGTGCAGGGCCCGGATGAGGAATCAGAGTAGACAGGGGCTGGGAAGCCCAGGGACAGAGGCTGACGGGGGGGGGGGGAGAAGAAGTGGGGTGGCGGGTTTGGGGGCAGGAGCCCTCACCTCTGACCCCTGGTGGGGACCTGTCCTCCAGCTGGGCCATCTGGCTCAGCCATCCTCAGGGTACCAGAAGCCAGGGAGACATGGTGTGGCCTGTGGCAAGGAGGAAGATAAAACGCAAGGCTGCTCCAGGAGGGGTAATATTCTAAGTATGTATGCTCATAGGCAGAAAGCCTGGCCAATCAAAATGGGCCTAGAGGCCCCCAGTTTTTCCAAGGGTGGATGGCTACTTGCTGGATGTCAGGACACGAAGATCCAGGAGGTAAGGTTGAGATGAAGCAGGAACCCCATAGCTCCTTACCATGCTTGACATATTCTTTCTTTCTTTCCTTTTCTTTCCTTCTTTTTCTTTTTCTTTCTTTCCTTTATCCCTCTCCCTCACCCTCTCCCTTTCCCTCCCCCTCCCCCCCCCTTTTTTGGTATTGAACTCAGAGGAGTCTGGGCACTGTTCCTGAGCTTTTTCTGCTCAAGACTAGCACTCTACCACTTGAGCTACAGCTCCACTTCTGGCTTTTTGGACATTCATTAGAAACGAAAAGTTCAAGGACTTTCCTGCTGCAACTAGCATTGAACCGCCATCCTCAGATCTCAGCCTCCGGAGTAGCTAGGATTACAGGCATGAGCCACTGGTGCCTGGCCATTTATTCATTTTTAACTTCCATCTACCTATCCATCCATAGGATGGATTACCATCCATCCATCATCCATCCATCCATCCATCCATCCATCATCCATCCATCCATCCATCATCCATTCCCCCATCCAGTATTATTGAACATAGGCCCTGGTGGCAGTGTCCTGGGTGGAGGCTGGAAAACAGAGGGGGCCCCTGTTCTGTGGGATCCCAGCCCACAGCTCCCTGTGGAAGATTGATAATAAACAGCTAAACAAATCAGCCTGCTGGCCAGCAATCTGGAATAGGAGTGTTGAGAGGGCAGAGGGCAGGGGCAGGTGTGCCATACAGGGGAGAGCGGGAAGGAGGGGGGGAGGAGGAAGATGTCCACCTAGGCCCTTGGGCAGGGGGGGAAGGAGGGGGGACGATGATGGATGGACATGGGTGATGCCAGGCAAGGCTGAATGGAGCAGCTGCCTGTCACCAGAAGCCAGCTGAGTATGCCAGATGCTGGGTCCCTGGGGGCCTACCTGTTCCGGGCGGGGTAGCAGGAAATGAAAGCACTCCCTAGAGAGGAAGCGAGGTGCAAGGGGAAGAGGCGGGGCGGGGGGGGGGCGGGGGGGGGAATCTGTACCCAGCCTTCCTGAGGAGGCCCCACCCACTAGTAGGGGGCCTTGCTGGCTCTTCTCCCAGCCTGGAGACAGTCAGGGTCCAGGCCCGCCCCTGCCCAAATGTCTTAGGTACCCACAGAAAGGAAGAGGCCACACATCTTAGGCTTAGTTCTTTCGCTTTTTAATTTATCTCCAATAAGCAGTATCTTCTGCCCATCCCCACGTGGCAGTTGGGTCCCAAGGGAGAAGGGGGGCCCAGCACCCACTTTGAGAACTGGAGGCAGCCACTGGGGAGCCCTTTAGGCTCAGAGCCCCCCACCCCTGAGAAAACCGGGGTAAATTTGCATTGGTTTACTTGGCTACCAGTCCCTGGGAAGAGTAGAGTGGGAGGATTCCTCAGCCCTCTGTCCTGGAACAGTTAGAAGTTGGGGGGGTCCCCCTGACCCCTGGAAATGGTTAGAGATTAAGGGAGGCTGTTCCTTATGGGGGTGGTTAGCGATTGTGGGTGTTAGAGACTGGCCAGGATGAAGTGGAGACAGCTGGGAACCCCAGTTTTGAGTGGTGGTTAAGAGACTAAGGGGGTGTGCTGAGTCCTGCAGACCTAAGCTGCAGGTTGGAGGGGCTGTGCTGGTTTGGGGGCTGGTGTCCATCACTGGGGCCCCTCCTTCCCTGTGGTCTTGTCCCCATCCTTGGCAGGAAGTGGTGACTTCCTGGGAGAAGTAGGGTTGGGGTTGGGGGTCCCTGACCCCGACTGGGCATCTATGCTGGCATGTTCCCTCCGGACCAGGTCTTCTAGATCCTTCTGCAAGTTGGGGGGGGGTGAGGGGGAGGATGAGGAGAGATTTCACAGAAGTCATAGGTCACCACACATTTGGGGACCACAGGAGGCACAGGCTGGGGTCCTGGGACCTCCTGTGGATGGGCTAGGGGGTGGGGGGCTGGGCTGGGGTCACTGGACTCCTCACCTTCCACCCCAGGAGGTCAGCGAGCGCCAGGCAGCCCTGGTCACAGTCACCCAGCCAGGCCACATCCCTGCATTGTGACAGGAGTAAGCTCTGGGGTGCCCTCTCCCCTCCTCCTCCCCCAAGCCCCACCCTCTTACCTGTAGGCTTTCTTGGAGTCAAAATCCATGCCTCCGCCCAGGCCCATCATCATCCCTAGGAAGGGGTCTGTCTGCATGGGAGGTAAGAGGAGGCCAGCTTAGGGTCAGGGCCCTGTCTTGAGTGTACCCTGCTTCCTTTCTTTCTGTGTATAGAGGGGACAACTGGGGAACCCAGACAGGGTGTGTTGCCCACAGTGGATCACTGAGCATTTTCTCTTTCTGGTTTCCCACATAAAAGAGATGGGTTGTATGTATGTGTGTGTGCATGTGCGTGTGTGTGCGCACTGGTCCTGGGACTTGAACTCAGGGCCTGGATGCTGTCCTTTAAGCATTGCTGCTTGAGACTAGTGGTCTACCACCTGAACCACAGCTTCACTTCCAGCTTTTTGGTAGTTAATTGGAGATAAGAGTCTCATGGACTTTACTTCCCTGGGCTAGCTTTGAACCTCAATCCTCAGATCTCAGGCTCCTGAGCAGCTAGGATGACAGGCGTGAGTCACCTCTACCCTTCATCGCAGGTTTGCAGTGGGACAGTCACTTGATCAAAAGGTTCCAGAATGACCAAAGGTGACCCAGACCCCTGACGGGTGGGAGGGATGGAATGCAGGAGGCAGAGGGTTGGTGAGGGCAGCCCCCTCCCCTCCGGACTCACCTGGCCCGTCTTTTCTTTGTTGATGAGCAGGCGTGGGGTGGAGAGCGATGCCCTGGGGTGGGGAGCTGGGGGTCAGACTTTGTCCTGGCTCCCCGATCCCTAGGCACCCCCCCACTTCCAGCTCAGAGCCCCAACCTACTTGCCAATGAGGGAGGCGAAGGGCTGCACCTGCAGGGAGGTGCCCATGATGATGAGAAGATCAGCCTTGATGAAGTCCTGTGGGGAGTGGCCGGTGAGGGCTCAGGAGCCAGGGCCATGGAGGGAGGAGGGGGAGCCCGCCTGCCCGGGGCACTGCAGGGCTCTGGGGGCCACTTACCGACTGCATGCAGGAGAAGAAGCGTGCTGGGAGGTTCTCACCAAAAAATATGATGTCTGAGGCAGAGACCAACAGACCCATGGACAGACATGGAGACAGTTGGACACAATCAATGGAGAGGTAGAGAGAGGATAGGCGGGAGGGGAGGCAGACCCCAGGCACCGTGGTGGGAGTTGAGGGGCGGTGGGAGCTCGTGGGGAGGACAGAACTCTCCTCTCCCCAGGAGAGTTGAAGAGCAGGATCAGTGGGGGAGGGATGGGGGGGTCCCAACCCTAAGCCCCATCCCCACACCACCCCCAGGCCTGTCCCTAGCCGGACAGCTCACCAGGCTTGACCACACTTTGACATTTCTCGCATTTGGGGATTTCTTCTGAGAAGATCTTTTCTGGCAAGGGGGAGGGACAGATGGAAGGTGTGAGGGGCCTGGGGTGGGTATAGCCATTTCTACCCTTCTCGTACATTAACCCACCATCGAACTCCTGGGGTAGGTATCCTTGGGGAAGACTTCGTGTGTGTGTGTGTGTGTGTGTGTGTGTGTGTGTGTCCTTGGGGAAGACTTCGTGTGTGTGTGTGTGTGTGTGTGTGTGTGTGTGTGCGCGCGCATGCCCACCAATACTGGGACTTGAATTTAGAACCTACACTCTGTCCCTTGCTCAAGTCTGGTACTCTACCACTTGGGCCACAGCTCCACTTCTGGCTTTTTGGTGGTTTATTGGAGATAAGAATCTCATAGAGGGGCTGGGAAGGTGGCTCAGTGGTAGAGCGCTTGCCTTGCATGCCTGAGGCCCTGGGTTCGATTCCCCAGCACCACATAAGCAAAAAGAAAAAAGCCAGAAGTGGTGCTATGGCTCAAGTGGTAGAGCTCTAGCCTTGAGCTGAAGAGCTGAGGGACAGCGCCCAGGCCGAGTTCAAGACCCACGACTGGACCCCCCCCCCAAAAAAAAGAATCTCATAGAAAGTCATACCCCAGTGGCTCATGGCTGTAATCCTGGCAATTCAGGAGGTTGAGATCTAAGGATCAAGGTTCAAAGTCTTAGAAGGAACATCCATGAGACTCTGATCTCCAAGGAACTACCAAAAAGCCAGAAGTAGAACTGTGGCTCAAATGGTAGAGTGCTAGCCTTGAGCAAAAGAAGCTCAGGGACAGTATCCAGGCCCTGAGTTCAAGCCCTTGGACCAGCACCAAAAATAAATTAATTAATTAGTTAAATAAAATAAAAGATTCTCATGGACTTTCCTGCCCAAGCTGGCCTCGAACTTAGATCTTCATATCTCAGCCTCCTGAGTAGCTAGGATTACAGGTGTAAGCCACCCGCCCTGAGCAAGACCTCCCTTCTTTTACAGCTGACCCTTTATTCCTTGCCACCCCCAGATGTCCAGGGGTGGCTTTTGATATGACTGTGAGAAGCTTACAAACGCAGAGACACCCTGAGAAAGATAGCCCCTGCCAGGCCTCCGGGGTCCCCCCTGCTCACCCTGGGTCAGGAAAGGACACACAGATGATTCTGAGAGGGGACAAAACCTTTGTCCCAGCTGCTTCCCAGCCTTGGGGCTGTGACAGCGCCAGCCTCACTGGGTCTTTAGGACAATGGCCTCCTCCTTTCCATTCAACAAGTGTGCACAGAGCATCTACTCTGTGCGTGTGAGGACGGCCATGACACACAATGGGGTGTTCTCTGTATGTCACCCCAGCTGCGTGGTGTGCCACTCAAGGATCCTCAGCCCAGGGTGCAGGCTGGGGGCGGTCGGCGAGGCCCTCCTCCAGAGGACCTCCTGTAAATGCCATAGCTGGCCTTGTCTCCAGGAGACACCAGTGGCTTTGTCCAGACACATAAAGAGAGTCAGAGAAGGCTCTTTGCTGGGCAATAGTGGGCTTTGCACCCTGCACAATGGCTGTGGGATGGATCAGGCTCTCACTGCCATGACACCCGTGGGCACTGGCTGGCTGTTGCTCCTGATGCTCTGTGAACGGGGATGGCAACTCTGAGCCCTGCTGCTGGTCTTCATCCCTCACCTGGCCTGAGTCCAGCTCCCTCGCCATCGACTTGGCTGGTATTGTTCAAAATGGCAGTCAAAATGTGACTTCACAACTGAAGTCCATACAAATTCAATCAAACTCCCAATTTATAGGTGGCATCAGTGGCTCATGCGTGTGATCCTAACTGTTCAGGACGCTGAGCTCTGGAGGATCAGGGTTCAAGGCTAGCCTGGGGAGGTAGTGGTGGTGGGGTGAGAAGTCCTTAAGACTTCAACAAATAAAAGCTGGGGTGAGGCAGTGCATGTCTGTGATCCCAGTTAAGGAGGGGGCTATAGGAAGAAGGATCACAGTCTCAGGCCAGGAAAAATCATAATGTATTTGAAAAAGGACAGGGGGCATGGCTCAAGTGCTAGAGCACCTGGCGAGCAAGTATGACCCTATGAGCTCAAATCTCAGTATCATCAAAAATCAAAGTTGGAGCTGGGAGCTGGTGGCTCACACCTATAATCCTAGCTACTCAGGAGGCTGAGAGCTGAGGATCTCGGTTCAAAGCCAGCTCAGGCAGGAAAGTCTGTGAGATTCTGATCTCCAATGAACCACCAGAAAACTAAAAGCGGTACTGTCGGTCAAAGTGGTATAGTTCTAGCCTTAAGCAAAAGACCTCAGGGACAGGGCCCAGGCCAAGCCCCATGACCAACAAACAAAATAAAACAAAAACGAAGCTGAAGTCAGAGCATATAAAAGGACACAGAGCTAGGGAGCCTGGCCCTCGAGATGGCTGAGCTTGTAGATGATAACCAGGCCTCCACTGCCACCTTGCACCTGCCAGCTCCCAAGCTACAGAGTGAGGAGGACACAGGGAGCCCCAACTCTGTGGGACCCAGCCTGCAGGCCTCATGATAACCTCCAGCCCCTCACCTTTCATCCAGCTCAGCCCATACTCCTGCCGGCAGACGGCGTTGACGCAGTGTGACGTATGGAAAGTACCATGGGCCTCCACCAGGTCCTCGGGCTCCAACCCGGCTACTCGCTCCAGGGTGTCAATGTTCTGGAGGGAGAGCAGAAGGAGAATCAGGAGAGAGCCACTGTTCTCAAGGGCCACAAGAGAGCAGAGGCCTCAAGAAGCAAGAGCAGGGGAGAGAGGACAGAAGGGAAGCAAGTGACAAGTATCTGGACACATCCTGTGGTGTGAAGGATTACTGGTAGACATCTAAAGGCCTGGGCCTCCCAGCCCTCCACCAGGCCCTGAGTTAAAGTCCCAATACTGAGGGAAATGGCTAATTCTGAGACACAGTGGGCTGTCAGACCACCTGACCACTGGAAAGGCCCAGGACTGTGGGGGTTTAACTATGCATGGCTAGTTCCCCTATCCCCAGATCTTTGTGTATTTAAACCTGCAGCACATGTCTGTACTGTGAAGTGTATCTTCACTTAACTGCCCCTGTCACTGGCTTTTGTCACCTCAAGTCACCATTAGGAAATCTGGTGCCAGGTGGGTCACGCTCAACCACACTGTGAGCACCAATAGGAAATGGGGACCGTCTTAGGGTTCCCATGGCATTCCCCCTCAGATTCAGGGTCCTGTCACAATTTGCTTGGGACAAGCTGAGATGATCCCATGGTGAAGCTGTCCAGGTCTCTGTTTTACAGAAATGGAAACCAAGGGGCTGGGAAGGTGGCTCAGTGGTAGAGTGCTTGCTTGCATGCATGAGGCCCTGGGTTCGATTCCTCAGCACCACATAAGCAAAAAGAAAAAAGCCGGAAGTGGCGCTATGGCTCAAGTGGTAGAGCGCTAGCCTTGAGCTGAAGAGCTGAGGGACAGCGCCCAGGCGAGTTCAGGCCCCACGACCGGACCCCCCCCCCAAAAAAAAAAGAAATGAAACCAAGGCCGAGAAGGTGTGGCTCAGTGCAGGCCACAGGCATGGGGGGGGGGCAGGGCATGGCCGGGAGGCGTGGCTGTAAGTATGGGGTGTGGCTGCTGGAGGTGTGGTGAGGACCCGAGGTGAGAAGGTGGGGTGGGCGTGTCCTGCACGTGGGCGTGGCCAGATGCAGGGCGGGGCCTACCTGCGTGTAGCAGCGCAGGAGCTGTCCCTTCTCCTTCAGCAGGCGGATGAAGTAGTGGCAGATGGTTGGCTGTGGGGAGAAAGCCACGTGGGTACTCTCCTCTTGGTCATGCCACCATAACTGTGGCCTGGTGGGGGGTAGGAGGAAGCAGCGCCCCAATACAGGTAAGGGGCAGAGTTGGTTTCATAGCGGGGCAGCGTCTGAGCTCCAAACTGCAGCCTGAGCTCACTTGTGCCTTGTTAACAAGCCTGAGATTGTCAAAAGCTTGACAAATGAGGAAAGTGAGGCTTGCAGGCCATGTTGAACCAGGAAGGAGTGCAGGGGGGGCAACCTGAAGCATGCATTTAATGACTCAGAGTGGGGTTTCCCATTTCTCTTTCTGCCTGCCCTCTCCCTCCCCCCCAACTACCCTGTCTGAAAGCTCCTTACCTTGAACTGCCCTGGATATAGCTCCTTGGTGAGGGCAAAGAAGGGTTCTGGATGTTTCTGTAGAAGACAGAGGAGGTGAGAGGAGGCCTGGGGCAAGATAACCCCCGACCCCTCCCCTTCTTATAGGCGCACCTTGAAGTAGCCAATTTCAAAGATGGCCTCCGGGTAAGGAAGATGGTACTTCTCCAGGTTGGCATACAGGCCCGTGGTTGGAGAACGGAAGTCAGGGATGCCCGCGGCTGGGGGGGGGGTGAAGGGCCAGGAGACAACCCCTCAGTAATGTGGCCCCCATTTGTACCTCCATGACCCTCCCAGCTGGACCCCTGGGAACAGCTTCCCCATCCCCAGGTGTGGAAAAGGGGACACTTACATGTGGAGATTCCTGCTCCCACCAAACAGATGACCTTGCGACCTGGAGGAAAGGCTGTCGTCACTGGAGGTGGTCCCCCAACCACACAGGGAGAGATTGATCTCCATGTCACACAAGAGGAAGCCAAGGATCAGATCAGGGGACACTGGCAACTAGGAGATCCAGCCAAGGGGATCAAGAATGCCAGAAATATCACTTGCAAAGGATGACCCAAGGGATGTTCCAGTTCAAGCTCCAGTACTGGCACACACATACCAGAAAAAAAAGACAGAGTACTTGGTCCCCTGACCATGTGATCCTGTGGGTCTTCCTCCCACACAGCAGGGCAGAGAGTCCTCTGGTGTCTTCAGCAGCTGCTGCCTCTCATGCAGCCCTGCCACACAGCCCTGGCATCTGCCCCTCCTGCTAATGGACAGACACAAGTGTGCCATTCCAGGACATGGTGCCCTGGGATGACCTGTGCCACTGGGGACGGCAAGGATGAACAAGAGCCTTGGATTCCACTCTGGTGTCACCAGGCCTGGCTAGTGGGAGCATGCGCTCTGAATTCAGGGGACCTGGAACCAAGTCCTGATTCTGCCTCGTCTCTTTCTTTATTATTACTATTTTTGGTGGACTTGAACTCGACCTTGTACTCTCCCTTATCTTTTTCTACTCAAGTCTGACACTGTACCAGTTGAGCCACAGCTCCACTTCCAGTTTGTTTGTTTGTTCCTGGCTAGTAGGAGATAAGAGTCTCATAGACTTTTCAGCCTCTTGAGAAGCTAGGATTCCAGGCATGAGCCACCAACACGTGGTTCTAACTCTGCCTCTTTTAAAGTAGTTGGACAACTCTGTGCCTCAGTTTACTCCTCTGCTCAATCACTCCCGTACCGGCCTATTATTAGCTATTCTGTGAAGATCAAGTGAGGACAACTACACTAACTTGCACTGAAAACAGAGCAAGGCCAACACTGAAGGCTCAGTTTATGATCATCATCATCATCATCACCATTGTCATCAATCATGTTGTACCAGTGATGAAATCTAGGGCCTTGTACTTGCTAGGTAGGTGCTCTACTACTTGAGCCATGGCAACTCCCTTTTGTTTAAATTTTGCTTTTGAGGCAGCATCTCACTAACTTGACCCAGAGTGGTCTCTCTCTCTCTCTCTTTTTTTTTTTAAATTTTTTTCCTCTTATAATTTTTTTATTTTAGGAATACGTGAATGTGCGTTTTCCTTTCTTTTCTTGTCTTCTTTCTCTTTTTGTTTCTTTCTTAACTATCTTTTTGTTTTTGTCTAGCTCTACTGAACTTCTGATCTTTTTTTT
>NW_012267308.1:5373728-5422338 GCF_000151885.1 Dipodomys ordii
TGGGGCCTGAACTCTGGGCCTGGGCGCTGTCTCTCAGCTCTTCAGCTCAAGGCTAGCGCTCTACCACTTGAGCCACAGCACCACTTCCGGCTTTTTTCTGTTTGCTTATGTGGTGCTGAGGAATCCAACCCAGGGTCTTGAGCATGCAAGGCAAGCGCTCTACCACTGAGCCACCTTCCCAGCCCCTCTCTCTCTCTTTTTTGCTGGTCCTGGGGCTTGAACTCTAGGCCCTGGGCGCTGTCCCTGGGTTCCTTTTACTCAAGGCTAGCACTTACCACTTGAGTCACAGTGCCACTTTTGGCTTGTGTTTCTGTGTGTGTGTGTGTGTGTGTGTGTGTGATTAATTGGAGAGTCTCACAGGCTTTCCTGCCCAGACTGGCTTTGAACTGCAATCCTCAGATCCCAGCCTCCTGAGTAGATAGGATGACAGGTGTGAGCCACCAGTGCCCGGCCAAAGTAGGCTTAAATTCATCATCCTATGTTTGCAGCCCTGGTAGTTGGGATTACAGGAATGTACTACAGTGCCCAACTAATTGTTGTAGTTTATTATTAATCCCTCCCTCACGGGTACCCTCATGTTCCAAAGACCCAAGACCTAGACATAGAAGGCTAGAAAGAACAAATACTTTGTTGCCACTGTCTGGGTTCTCCAGTGGCATCCCAGGCCCAAGATTGGCCACAAGCAGCTGGCTGGCCTGCTGCAGAAGGAGGTTCAGGGCAATGGACCTATGGCCCAGGAGGAGGGAGGTAGAGGAGAAGACATCCTTAACAAAAGGCCCTTTAAGACCCTCAAAGGTCCATTGTCCCTTAAAGGACTGCCCAGGGCTTGATTTCTCAAACTTGAGTGACTCCATTTGCATCCCCAAATCTAAATCTCATGGTGCCCCAGCCAGAAGATCTCTGCCCACCACAGATAACACAAGTTTCCCATAACCATAGCACATAGTCCCATGAAGTTCTGGGCGTGCTCTAAGCATGCATGTAGTATGTCTGTCTTAAGGTATTCACACTGTCTGTAAGTCCATAAGTTGCTGTGTGTTTATGATACTAAGGTTTATAATCAAGCCAGGGGCTGGTGGCTTACGCCTATAATCCTAGCTACTCAGGAGGCTGAGACCTTCAGGATCACAGTTCAAAGCCAGCCCAGGTTTAAAATCAGAGCTTCGTAGCTGGGTACTGGTGGCTCACACCTGTAATCCTAGCTACTCAGATGGCTGAGATCTGAGGATCATGGTTTAAAGCCAGCCTGGGTAGGAAGGTCCATGAGACTCTTATCTCCAATTAACCACCAGAAAACCGGAAGTGAAGCTGTAGCACAAGTGGTAGAGTGCTAGCCTTGAACAAAAGAAGCTCAGGGATCCCTGAGTTCAAACACCAGGACTGGTATACACACGTATGCACACGTATACACACACGTTAACCATTAACCAGATACACAGGGAACCAATGAGAAGGAAGGAAAGTTGTAACTGTTGAGAATGCAAATGGAGCCATGCTTAAAGCTGGGGTTTAGCATGGACACACGCCTTAGCTCATTGCTTGTAATCCGGAAGTATAAAGTCACTTGGGGGCCGAGCAGCGGGGGACTCACAGCGCTCGCTCTGCATGTAGCGAGCCACCCCTTCCAGGGTGAGCTCATCCAGCAGACGCTCCTTCTTGGAGCCCAGGCCCAGGGTCTGGGAGAAGAGATTCCGCAGGAAGTCCACTGAGTGAAAACAACAGAGACACCTGTCAGGTGAGCCATGGGCCTGTGGGTGGCCCCAGGGCCCCTGCGCCAGTGCTGTGATCTGCTCCCCCCCCCCCGCCCCCAAAGGTGCAAATTCTGGTCCAGCCAGGAGGCCCCAGGATCCTGCTTTGGCATAAACACTCCTGATGGCATTGATGGCATATCCCCAGCCCCACCCCCACTCCCACCCCTGTCCCCCAAGAGGATACTCACTCTCTTCCTCTCCACCGGCTGCTCCTCCCTCAGTGTCTGAATCTGAGTCCTGGAAGGGTGGGGTAGGGTGGCCAAGCCCGAGAAGTGGGGTTAGGGGTGCAAGAAGAGGGGGGGCTGGAGTGACTCTGAGCCAGAGAGGCTGGCTCTGGCTGCAAGGGGCTTGAAGGGCAGTAGAGGGCAGCACTTGGGCCAGGATGAGGACTGGACCTGGCTATCTGGGTCCAACCAGGAGCCTACTGCTCCAGGCAGCCCTTAGCCTCAGTGTGCCTCATCTTAGAGAAATGGGCATAAGAGATGCTGGGGGGATGAGCCAGAGTTGGCAAATATGAGGGCCTGGGACCAGTGTCCAATGGCAGGGGAATGTTGGCTATGGTTCTTACAACCTGCCTAGTGTCCGTGTCCTCCCCCGTCTCCCTGTCCTGTGGAATGGGCCCTGTCACTGGAGTCACCCCATGAATGATGCCCCGTGCTCTCCTGCCTGGAGCCTCGCTGAATGGCAGCTCTCTGGGACTCTCAGCTTTCCAGCTCCATGTCCCCTGGGCCACCAGCCACATCTATTTGCCAGTGGCCTCGGCCTAGCTCCTGGATGCTCCCTCTCTGGCCCCAGACACAGGTCACTTCATCCTAGGTGACCTAGACCTCATTTCACTGTGGTCTCACTGTCTGAGTCTGACTCTGCCTTCCTTAGTCCCCAGCATAGCCCCTCAGTCCCCTGAGAGTATCTCCTCTCTGCTGTTCCTTCTCCCTCTGTTCCCCACCCCTACCCCATTCCCAGGGCTTCACCTCTTCTAGCCAGTTCTCTCCCTAGGGGTCCTGCCCTAGCCTGCTCCCCGGGCTCCTGGGTTCAGTTTCTACCTCTCATCACTTTACTGCCAAGGGAGATTAAAGGATTGAGGATCTAGGCCAGCTGGGATAAAAGTTATCCAGACTTTCTCTTAAAACAAGCCAGGCCTGGTGGTAGACATCCGTAATCCTTGCTACTCAGGAGGTGGAAGTAGAAAGCTCTTGGTCTGAGGTCAGTCTAGGCAAAGTTAGCAGCGGCCCTATCTGAAAAACAAACTAAAAGAAAAGGGCTGGGGGTGTGACTCAAGTAGTAGAATGCTCGGTAGGCCCTGTCTTTGTGTCCCTTCTCTTTGTGGTTTCTCTGGTGCTGTCCGTCAATCACAAACATCTCCACGAGGGCAGGGACTTCATCTGTGTTCACCATTGGATGCCCAACCTTGGGAACAGAGCCAATGTATGCCAGCCACACACTGGAAAGACCAGGGCTGGCCCCAATTCAATGTCCTAGTTAAAAGCACACAGAGACCAGGTGTTGGTGGCTAACGCCTGTAATCCTAGCTACTTAGGAGGTTGAGATCTGAGGATCACAATTCGAAGCCAACCCAGGCAGGAAAGTCTGTACGACTTTTTATCTCCAATAAACTAAAAAAGCCAGAAGTAGAGCTGTGGCTCAAGTGGCAGAATGCTAGTCTTGAGCAAATGAAGCTCAGGTTAGAGTGCCCAGACCCTCAGTTCAAGCTCAAGACTGGCACCAAAAGAAAAGAAAAAAAAAAGCCAGAGAAAGAATATAGCCTTAATATAAGGATAATAGAGAACTTGACATATACATTAAAGCTTTGACTTTTTTTTTTTTTTTTGGTCATGGGGCTTGAACTCAGGACCTGGGTGCTGTCCCTGAACTTTTGTGTTCAAGGTTAGGGCTCTACCAATTTGAGCCATAGCACCACTTCCTGAAGTTTTAATTTTAATATTACTCTCCAGCTAGACTTATTTACAAAGACAGGGAAAAAAATGGCCCCAAATTCTCTATGTCCAGCTTTTTCTGATGACAGAAATGTCCCATTGCAAGGAAAAATCCAGCTAAGCACTCTTAACAATTCAATACGGATCACTCGAGAACTTTCCTCTGCATAAAAACACATGTGATTAAAAAAAAACCCAGAAATGGGTAGTGCTTGCATTGTACCCTGTACAATATGCCACTTTTTTTTTTTTGTGGTACTGGAGATCAAATACAAGGCCTTGCACTTACTTGCTAGACAGATGCTCTAACCCCTGGAACTATGTCCCCCACCCCTTTGGACTGCAGTTTTTCAGTTAGGGTCTCATGCTTTTGCCTGGGCTGGTCTTGGACCCTATCTATTGCTTCCTGGCTATCTAACCCAGCTAGAGTTACAAGCTAGAGATGGGATCACAGATAACCATTTTGCCTGGGTTGGCCTCGAACTGCCTATCTCCGCCTCCTTCTCTGAAGCAGCTACATAGTATGGCATTGTACAAGAGCACAGTTCATTTAACCTATCTGCTGACAGCCATTTGGGCTGTTTCCAGTGTCCCTCTATTACAGACAATGCTACAATTTATCAGCTGCTTCTCTTAGGGACTGAGGGTCTCTCTCTCTTTTTTAAACCCAGGAAACCTTCTCTGCTAGCAGGGATGCTTTAGGAGGCAGACAGTGACAAGAGGCTGTGACATTCTTAGCATGGCTTTGCTGTGCATTGTGGGGAGTACTGCTACCCCAGCTTCCACACTGCCTCCACTTGAAGAGGGATGGGCAGGCTGGTATTCTCGTGGTTGCAGACAGTAAGGCATTGTAAGTGACTTGTAGGGAATCTGTCTAGCCCATGGCATAGAGCCAGCTTCAGGGAGAGCTGTGAGAGTCTGTCTATCTCTTCCTGCAGTATCTCTAGGACCCTGTGCCTTCAGCCCTGAGCTTTAAACCTTTCCTTAGTCCTCCATGCAAGGGACAGGGGACAAGTGACTGAAACAGCTCTGCCTCAAGTTTCTCATGTGTACAATGATCACAAGCCAGGCCAGGCACCAGTGGCTTATGCCTATGGTCCTAGCTACTCAGGAGGCTGAGATCTGAGGATCACAGTTTCAAGCAAGCCCAGGCAGGAAAGTCCATGAGACTCTTTTTTTTTTTTTTTGGGGTCCGGTCCTGGGGCCTGAACTCTGGGCCTGGGCGCTGTCCCTCAGCTCTTCAGCTCAAGGCTAGCACTCTACCACTTGAGCCACAGCGCCACTTCCGGCTTTTTTCTTTTTGCTTATGTGGTGCTGAGGAATCGAACCCAGGGCCTCGAGCATGCAAGGCAAGCGCTCTACCACTGAGCCACCTTCCCAGCCCCTCCATGAAACTCTTATCTCCAATTAACCACCAGAAAACCAGAAGTGGTGCTGTGGCTCAAGTGGTAGAGCACTAGCCTTGAGCTGAAGAGCTGAGGGACAGTGCCCAGGCCAAGTTCAAGCCCCACAATCGACCAAAAACCAAACCAAAACAAAACAAAATGACAACAGGCCTGACCCTTCACAGGGATGCATTAATGAGATGTCACACTCTTCCCCATGCTCCCCATGTCTCCAGCCCCCACTCTCAGACCTCCCTGCCTCTTCTATTTTTAACCACCACTCCTGTCCCCAGTACCAGCACTAGCAGAGTCTGTGGCTGGAGTAAAGAGCCAATAAACGCTAACTATACCTACACCATCTCCAGTTACCCTGCTAGTAAACACATACATTACATTCTTTCCTGCCACCAGGCCTTTGCATAAGCTGGACCCTCCATGTGCAACATCATGTCTTACCCTGTCTGCAAGCATTCCAGGTCAATTCACTGATTACACTATAACTATATCTTAGCCAGTAGGGTTCCTCCTATAAGAAGGGCCTGATCCATAAAGCTTGCTCCTGTAGAGCTCCAAGCTACTTTTATAATCATCTTGTCAGATTATTTGCTTGTCACCCACCCCTGAGATCTGTTAGTTCAGGAACCAGATTGGATCCCTGTCTCCTTCCAGTCCCAATCAAAAGAGGTTCAAAAGGGATTAGGGTTGGGGTAGGCAGCATCAAGTCTGTCTTTGACAGTCCCCCAAAGCCCTCAGGCCCAAGGAGGCTGCACCAGGTGGGGTTAAGGATTAGGGTAATGAGCTGAGGGCCCTAGGGGTAACTCTCCCCTCTGCCACCTCCCCTCCATGCAGTGTGAAATATGGGAGCAAGTCCAGCTCTGTCCTTCCCTCCACCCATTCCCCATCTCACCTGGGCCTCCTGCACCTTCCCTGCCTGGGTCTCCAGAGGGTCAGAGGCTGGGGAGGAGGGGAGCAGACTTGGTTATAGTGGGGGGAATGGTTAAGGGGTTCAAAGTGGTGGGGCAGTGGGCAAGAAGACCCATCAATCTAGTTATACTGGGGTGAAGGATGTTGGCAAAAATTAAGTAGGAGGGAGGGGAAGGGGGAAATGTAAGGTTGGAGTACAAAAAGGACTGGCTGGAGAGGCAGAGGAGATTGAGGAGGAGAGGGAGGAGAAAGTCGGGTTGTCAAAGCTGAAGGAAGACTTGGGAGTTGGGAAGGACTCAGTAGTGTAAGTGTGTGGCGGAAAGGTGAGGTTTGCAAGGCAGAGTGAAGTGTGTCGGAGGGGGGGGGGCGGTTCCTAGGGCTGAGAGGAGGTGTGAGAGGAGGTGCAGTGGGGGTGACAGCTTAAGACAGGTATTGGAATTAGAAGAGACATCACCGGGCCGGGGGCGGGAGGGACGGGGAGTGTAGTACCCCACTGATGCCCAGGACACCATGTATCCTTAGCAACTGGGACCACGCCAACTTAGGTCCTTAGTAACCAGGGACCTCAGCCACCAAGAAGCGATCGTACATTAGTCACTTAGCAAACGGACTTTGGTTTTGAAACCCACCAACCTAGTCATTGGGACCCTTTAGCGACAGCGCCCCGAATTCCACCCACTCCGCGCGGCCCCCACCCCCACCCCATCTCGCGTCCCACCGTATCTGCAGCCCCCACTACTCCGGACCCCGGGGCCTGCACCCCGCAGCTAGGCCCCGGCGCGGCCCGGTCCTCCCACCCAGACCCCCAACTCACGGTCCGGTTCGGCCATGGGCGCCCGGCACGGGGCCCTCGGGGCTGTCACCGACTGCTCGGTCCCGTGACGGCACCGGAAACCAGAGAGGCATGGGAGGGCGGGTGGGGTGGGGAGGAGAGGGGAGGAGGGAAGCAGGGAACTACAACTCCCAGTAATCTTCATGACTTCGCTTAGCTCAGGCATCTCACGAGAGGGACTACGAATCCCAGAAGGCCAGGCGGCCACAGCCATTTTGGTAAAGGGCATTCGGAAAATGTGGGAACAACTAGATTGCGCTAGTCCATCCAAATACTGTGATTGGTTCATGTGCAGCATGGGGGCGGGGAATAAGCAAGGCATGCAGCTCTGATTGGATAAACTAGGGGGGCGTGACTTTTTCTTCGGGAATTCCCAGCAGGGCGGAAGCTCCGGAGTTAAGGCAGAGCCCAGCCACTGACGGGCAGGTGGGGACCCCCACCGAGGTGGCAGTGGGGGGGGGCCATGGCTGGGGTCGCGTGCTTGGGAAAAGCTGCGGATACGGATGAATGGTGTGACAGCGGCCTGGGCTCTCTGGGTCCCGACGCAGCGGCTCCTGGAGGACCAGGGCTGGGTGCCGAGCTGGGCCCGGGGCTATCGTGGGCGCCCCTCGTCTTTGGCTACGTCACTGAGGATGGGGACACGTGAGTGATCCTTAGACTGATCCAGAGGATTCCTGGGATCCGACGGTTGATTTTCCCATCCTGGTCCCTTTGGCCTCCTGACCTTTTCATTCCTAAATCTGACTTCCCATCCTTAACCCATCTAAGTTCTAAATGGTAGGAAAACTAGACTCCTATCTTCTCCATCCCAAACCTGTGATTTCTGCCCTTTCTTTCCTTGAACTAGGATTTCCAGATCCTGGAATCTACATCCTCCAAAACTTCTTTGAATCTCCTGATCCCAGTCCCCAGATCTTTGTAAGAACTCTGCCCGCCCGCGCCGCCCCCGCCCCCTCCCGCCGCGCTCCTCCTACCTCCCCCCCTCCCCCAGCTCCATCCTCCGGACCATACAAATACCATCTTGGGTTCGACTGATTTATAAGTTCCAGGCTTTGATTTTCAGAATGAGAATTTTCAGTACTTGATCCAACACTGATCTTGACATCTTAAATTCAGAGAGAACTAAATTACCTGAGAGTGGAGATTCATTTGTTACTGCAATTCTTGTGTGGCACTGCCAGGTTCCAAGCCCTATTTTAGGTGCTAAGTGGTGAGGGATGGAAGGAAACAAATCTGGATCCTCAGATCTCAGTCTCCTGAGTACTTGGGATTACAGTCATGAAACACTGCCCTGGCTTGTGTCTTAAGGTAGAAGCTGAGGTCATTGATTGATGTAAGCATTTCCTTCGTTTCTGATATGTGTTTAAACTTCCCTTCTGAACACTGCTTCAGCAAAAATATGTCTTCTGATACGTTTTTATTTTCATTTAATTAAGTAGTATACTTTAGTATACTTTTTTTAAAAAAATTCAGATTTGACCAAGAAGTTATATAGAAATCTGTTACTTGATTGTCACATGTTTGGAAACTTTCTGTTGCTGATTTTTAATCTAATATCGTTGTGGGAAGAGAAGATAGTTTGTATGATTTTTTTTTTTTTTTGGTTTCTCCTGGGGCCTGAACTCTGGGACTGGGCACTGTCCCTGAACTCTTCAGCTCAAGGCTAGTACTCTACCACTTGAGCCACAGAGTCACTTCCAGCTTTTTCTGAGTATGTGGTGCTGAGAAGTCGAACCCAGGGCCTCATGCATGCAAGGCAAGTACTCTACCACTGAGCCACCTTCCCAGCCCAGTTAGTATGATTTGAATTCCTTAATTTTCTTTCTTCCTTTTTTCAGTATTTAGAATGGAACCTCGGGCCTCTCAATTGCTAGGCAAGCACTCTACTACTGAGCTACTTAGCCCCCAACTCCTTTAAATTATATAGAAGAGTAGACCTATGGCTCAAGTGGTAGAGCACCAGCCAGAGGAGCCAGAGGCACTGAGTTCAAGCCCCAGTCCCTCCCCCCTCACACACACACACACACGAAGTATAATTCTGTGTTTGTGCTTGTAGTTCTCAGGTTTTGCTTGTTGTGTAATTTGAAGGTCAATTATTAGAGCCACAGATATTTAACATTGTTACATTTTTGTTTTTGAAACAGAGTCTTGCTATGTACCCAGACTGGTCTTCAACTTGTCCTCCCACAGCCTCCAACTGCAGGATTTACAAGCGTATGCCACAATGCCTACCAAATTTGCCTTTGAGTTTGAAATTTGTTTGTGATACTGGGGTTTGAACTCAGTCTTATGCTTGCTAGACAGGTGGCTCTGCCACTTTTTTCCTTTAGTAAGAAAAGTTCTTGGGCTGGGAAGGTGGCTCAGTGGTAGAGCGCTTGCCTTGCATGCATGAGGCCCTGGGTTCGACTCCTCAGCACCACATAAGCAAAAAGAAAAAAGCCGGAAGTGGCGCTGTGGCTCAAGTGGTAGAGTGCTAGCCTTGAGCTGAAGAGCTGAGGTACATCGCCCAGGCCCAGAGTTCAGGCCCATGACCGACCAAAAGAAAAAAAATTTAAAAAAAAAAAAAAGTTTTTTTTTTTTTTGCCAGGCTGAGTCTAGACCAAGATTCTCCTATTTACACCTCCCATGTGGCTGGGATGACAGGTGTCCACCACCACACTGGATCTTCATGTGTGTTGACTTCTGTCCCGTCTCTACCCCTAGGGCATTGCACTTAGCCGTGATCCATCAGCACGAGCCCTTCCTGGATTTCCTCCTAGGCTTTGCTGCTGGTACTGAGTATCTAGACCTGCAGAATGATCTTGGCCAGGTGAGCCATCAGGAATTGTTGGTGTAAGGGCTCAGGGGTCCCAGGTTTTCAATGTGACCTTGAGCCCTGCCCTGCTTTCCTGCAGACCGCCCTGCATCTGGCAGCCATCCTGGGAGAGGCGTCCACCGTGGAGAAGCTGTACACAGCGGGTGCCAGCTTGCTGGTGGCAGAGCGTGGGGGCCACACGGCACTGCATCTGGCCTGCCGTGTGCGGGCACACGCCTGCGCGTGCGCACTGCTCCAGCCCCGCCCCCGGGACCATACGCCTGACCCCAGCCCCGCCCCCGAGCCCGAGTATCCCGAACCCTCAAGAGAGAAGGAAGAGGAGCAAAGAGAGGAAGACTGGAAATTGCAGCTGGAGACTGAAAACTATGAGGGTGAGTGGACCAGGCAGGGTGGGCATGGGTTCAAGGCCTGGCCCCATGGGCAGACCTCAGGTATGGAAAATTAGGTATATGGAGTCCAGTACACCCCAGACCTGCCATCCCCCAGACCCACAGCTATCAGGATCTAGTTCACCAACCTGCAAAGTGTGGCCCACCTCTAAGCCACAGGCTCAGCCTACTGGGGAGAAATTGGGGGCTTTCAAAGCTAAGGCTTCATAAAACTGGCATCTGGGTACCCAGCCCTGTAGGGCAGCTGGAGGACCTGCCTCAACTAAGACTTGTATAAAAGGTGTTGTCTTAAGAAGTAGAGCTGTGGCCCAAGTGATAGAATGCTAAATCTTGAGCACAAAAGCTCAAGGCTAGCACCCAAGTCCTGAGTTCAAGCCCCAGGGGGGCATAAAAAAAAGTCAACCTCCCTCCTTTAGGGGCTGGGAGGTTGGCTCAGTGGCAGAGTGCTTGCCTTGCATGTCTGAGGCCCTGGGTTCGATTCCTCAGCACCACATAAACAGAAAAGGCTAGAAGTGGCACTGTGGCTCAAGTGGTAGAGCACTAGTCTTGATCTGAAGAGGCTAAAGCACAGCGCCCAGGCCTAGAGTTCAAGTCCCACAACCAACCAAAACAAAACAAAAGGTGCTATCTTAACTGTGATCCCAGCATCTGAGTCTGTAAGCACCCACCTATAAGCCCAGCTTCCCCAGGTCCAGGCCTTCCACAGATACACTGAGATCACCTGCAACCTGGTGTTCAGAGACAACCTTGAAACCCTGGTCACCATCTTTGTGTGAAGTCAGACCAGAGCCTCTGGTCCCCAGATCCAAGGCTGCCATCTAAAAACCCCCAGCTCTTCATCCATAGTCCCTCCAGGCACCCCAACACTCAGCCCCCTCAAACACCTTACCTACAACTTAGCTAGTCAGGACCCAGATGCATTTTGACATATCAGAATTCAGGAGCCAGACCCAAACCTGGTCACCCTCAGGGGCCCTGGGATCATGGTGCTGGGGGCCTGGGCCCCTCACCCTTCCCTCTTGACACCTGTCACTCTGTCCCCAGGCCACACTCCACTCCATGTGGCCATCATCCACAAAGATGCAGAAATGGTCCGACTGCTCTGGCACGCTGGGGCTGATCTCAACAAACCGGTGAGCCACTTGAGGGGGACAGGTATGTATGGGGTGTCCCCTCCCGTGCCTGCTGACCTCTTGGCCGCACCCCACAGGAGCCCACATGCGGCCGGAGCCCCCTACACTTAGCAGTGGAGGCACAAGCTGCTGATGTACTGGAACTTCTCCTGAGGGCAGGGGCCGACCCCGCTGCCCAAATGTATGGGGGCCGCACCCCATTGGGAAGTGCCCTGCTCCGGCCCAATGCCAGCCTCGCCAGCCTGCTCCGTGCTCACGGAGCCCCTGAGCCTGAGGATGAGGATGACAAGCCTGGATCCAGCAGCAGTAGTGACGACAGTGACAGTGACAGCAAAGATGAAGGCGTGAGTCAGGAGGGAAACTGCGGTAACTGACTAGGGGTCTGGCTGAACCAGCAGCCAGAAGGGGAGATGATAGGGACTCCCTTGAGCCTGACCTAGTCTGTCTGCTGTTAATGAACTCAGGTGGAACCCTGTGCCAGTCAGAAGCTCACACCTGTAAACCTAGCTCCTTAGGAGGCTAATATTTGTAGGACTCAGATTTGAGACTAGCCTGGGCAGAAAAGTCTTTGAGGCCAGCCACTGGGGGCTCTCACCTGTAATCCTAGCTAGTCAAGAGGCTGAGATCTGAGGATCGAGGTTTGAAGCCAGCCCAAGCAGACAAGGCCCTATGAGACTCCTATCTCCAATTAACTGCTGAAAAATCAGAAGTGGTGCTGTGGCTCAAGTGGTAGAGCACTAGCCTTGAGCACACAGAAGCTCAGGGATAGTGTCCAGGCCCTGAGTTAAAGCTCCCCCCCCCCCACCAAAAAAAAGGATGAACAGCAATAAGCCTGGCTGGAAACATGGCTCAAGTGGTAGAGAGCCATTTGATGGAGTGTGATGTCCTGAGTTCAAACTCCAGTGCTGCCAAAAAAAAAGTTAAAAACTCGGGGCTGGGAAGGTGGCTCAATGGTAGAGTGCTTGCATTGCATGCACAAGGCCCTGGGTTCAATTCTTCAGCACCCCATAAGCAGAAAAAGCTGGAAATGGTGCCGTGGCTCAAGTGGTAGAGTGCTCTCCTTGAGCTGAAATGCTGAGGGACAGCGCCCAGGCCCAGAATTCAGGCCCACAACTGACAAAAAACAACAACAACAAACGGCCACACAGTGGCGTGAGCAGCAGTCAGGAGAGACCTGGGCAGGAGTGGCGAGAAGCAGCAAGACCTTGGTCACCAAAACCATGGTTGAAAAGTTAAGGCAGTGCAGGAGGAGACTGGGCGGAGGTGGTAGAAAGATTTTTTTTGGGGGGGGGGTGAACATAGGCTGCATGGCTGGCGGTGGGCTGAGTGGTCTTGGCAGCAGGAATTGGAGAGGTGAGGCTGTGGGCAGGGATCTTGGGTGGCAGCCACTGGCAGACACCTCGGGGAAGGGTGAGGATGGACCCAGGTGTGGGGTGCTGTCCTGGGCACCCCAGGTGGCATTGAATGTTCTGAGTCATGAGGGTAGAGAATGTGGGTAGAGGCAGAGGGGAGATGCTGCTTGCTGGGGAGTTGGAAGCATGACCTCAAAACTGGGACTTTTTATATGTGTACTGGCCTGGGCTTGAACTCTTGTCCCTGGGCACTATCCTTGAGTTTTGTTTTTTTTCTCAAGGTTAACTCTTTACCACTTGAACCACAGCTCCACTTCTGGCTTTATGCTGATTCATTGGAAGTAAGAGTCTTAAGGATTTTCCTGCCTGGGCTGGCTTTGAATGGCGATCCTCAGATCTCAGCCTCCTGAGAAGCTAGGATTCCAGATGCTCATCTCCAATTAACCACCAGAAAACCAGAAGTGGCGCTGTGACTCAAGTGGTAGAGGGCAAAGAGCTGAGGGACAGCACCCAGGTCCAGAGCAGGCTGGAGGAGTAGGGGACCTGGGGCTTTGAGACAAGACCCCAGACCTTAGAGGTGACTTGGGTAACTTGGGTCATGGGCATGGTGGCAGCCACCTGAGCCCCTGTGCCACCCCCTTCTGTCCCCAGGACGAATATGACGACATTGTGGTTCACAGAGGCCAGACTCCAAACTCGTCACCTCCTACCCCAGCATCCAGACCTTTTCCCGAGGACCCTGACCCCGCCTGATTTCCATGTTAATAGAATTTCTGATTTAATAAAGCCTCAGTTCTGATGAGCAGAGCCCTCTCTTTGCTCCTGGGTCCCCAAAGCCAAGGGCACAGTCCAGCCATGTTGGTTTGCTATTTCTTTATTCACTCAGAGGGTAGACTGGGGGTGGGTGGAAAGGTATTGGGGGATCCTGAGCCCCCCCCCACCAACTCAATTCTAAGGTATACCTTCCTCTTTACCCTGCAGGTCAGGGTGAGTGGGTGCCCGGTAAAGTGTGTGGGGGTGGGGTGGGAGATGGTATCAACAGTCCTGAAGCAGAGGGGTACGTGAGCGGGGGGGACGCATGGGGCCGGGGTCAGCCCTCCCTCCTCAGCTCTTCCCCTAGCATGGCTGTGGCCTTCTTCAGTTTGTCCCGCACGCGTTCCAGCCGCTCCTCCTCCCGCTCCTGGCATCAGAAATGGGTGGCCAATGGCGGTGATCATGGCACTAGCAGCTGACCCCCCCATGAGGACACCTTATTCTCCACAACCCAGCCATGCCGCCTCTGTCTAGTCTCCCAAACAGAATGGCGGCAGCCCCCTTGTCACATAGTGGCAATGGTGGCGAACTGGGGTACTTGATATTCATGGTGACCCTAATCCCAGAGGGAAGTCCCCATGGCCAGGCAGCTCCCTCATTTGGATGCTGCTGCTGCTGTGTGTGCATGTGTATGTATGAGCTGGCCCTGGCTTGAGCCACAGCTTCGCTTCTGGCTTGTTGCTAATAGGAGATTGAGTCTTATGGACTTTCCTGCCCGGGCTGGCTTTGAACTGTGATCCTCAGAGCTCAGCCTCCTGAGTAGCTGGGGTGACAGGCGGGAGCCACCGTGGGTGCTCGGCTATCCGGATGCAGTCATGGTGGATCCTGCTGAGTGGGAGCTTTGGGTTCAGTTCCCCACTGAACATCAGGTGGCCCCACCCCACTCACCTCCTGTTCTGAGGCCTCTTCCTCCTCCTCTTCCTCCTGGTGGTGGTGAAGGTGGGGGGCATCCTCAGGCCTCTCCCCCTCACCCCTCTGACCCTGCTGCCACAAGCTGTGGCCGCCGCCTTGCATCTTCATGCCCTTCTCTGCCTGGAACTGGGCAGACTGCTCATGGCTGGCTTTCTCTGCCACCCGCTTTTGGGGGCCCCCAGCACCCTCCAGCCGCTGCTTCCACAGCTCTTCAAAGGTCTCCCCAGGCTGTCTCTTCTTTTCCTCCTCTTCTTTCTCCTGATGGAGCCGGCCATGCTGTTCCTGAAGTATCTCTTCCCGGACCTCAGATTTGTGTGTCCTCTCTGCCGCCTCCTCTTCCTCATCCCTCACCTCCTGGTCCGTCTTGATCTTCCCAGTCTCCTCCTCTTCCTCCTTCAAGTCCCCACTCACCCCTTTCTCCTCTTGGGACCCACAGCCACGGAGCTCCTTCTCGCATATCTCTGGCAGAAAGAGACAATAATCTATGCAGGAAAGAGACCAGGAAGGGGATGGATCGGGGTTGTGTGTCATGGTGGCCCTCCAGAGCTGGGAGAGGAAGGAGGGACCGACAGGGCTGGGACCACCCTTCTGCCGCAAGCCACCAAAATGGAAGCTGTGGCCAGGCAGTCAGGCAACAGACAGGACAGTGCCACCCAGGGCAGAGGGCTGTGGATGGGGCAGGAGGGCAGGTTGGGGGGGTGTCGTAGCAGGCAAAGCCCTGGGTGGGATGGGCTGGAGTTGTGGGAGAGTGCCAGCCTGCTTACCTTTGTAGAGAAGAGCCGTGCACGGCCCCCTGTGCACCCAGCCCAGGCTCAGGACCTCTGCCAGACAGCGGGTCAACTGGGGACAAGAAATAAAGGGTCAGAGAAGAATTGAGGGGAGCCGGCTGCTGGTGGCTCACGCCTGTCATCCTAGCTACTCAGGAGGCTAAGATCTGAGGATCGTGGTTCAAAGCTAGCCCGGGCAGGAAAGGCAGTGAGACCCTTTATATCCAATAAACCACCAGAAAACCCAAGTGGCATTGTGGCTCAATAGTAGAGCACTAGCCTTGAGCCGAAGAGCTCAGGGTCCGAAGTGCCCAGGCCCAGAGTCAAGCCAAATAAAAAATTGAGGGGAGATAGGGAGAGGGTGCTAGAGGAGATAGGGTGAGACAGATAAGGGGGTACACTCACTCTCACCTCCCTTTTGGAGGGACTGCTGGCCAGGGGAGCTGTAGTAGCTGTGGAGAAAACAGATGGGTGCTGTCCTCAGTACTGATCAGAGTTCCTGGAGTCCTGGGTCCCCGTGGAACACCCCCTGTTGGGTGAACCCCCTCCAGGCCCGAACCCCTGCTCTGCATACTGGCATCTAGGCCTCTCCCCACCACTCACCAGTCCCCAGCAGTAACAGTGGCAGCAGCAACAGAAAGTGGGATGTGGGGTGCAGCATGGTGGGGAGCTGGGCCCCCTGATCCTGGGCTGGGCTGCTCCTACCAGCACCTTTATAACCCTCACAGTGGCCCACAGGGGAGCAGTGACAGCTGTGGGGCGGCAGGAGATGCTTAATTATTCATGGGGACCGGGCTCTGCACGCATCCCCTCAGGGGCTTCCTGCCAGGGGCTGAGGAATGGAGCAAGTGCCCTTTCCCAGACAGGACCTGGGTTCAAGTCTAACAGGGTGCCATTCCCCATGCCCTGCCCACAGCTCTCTCCTTAGGCCTGTTTCCTTACCTGAAGAGGCTGTGCAAACTGACCTCCTCAGTGAGGCCTGGCTAGGCATTCCAGCTCTGCCACCCGCACAGCCCGGAGCATTTCCCTACTTTTGTTTTTTTTTGGTGCTGGTGCTAGTACTTGAACTCAGGACCGGGCACTGTCCCTTAGCTTTTTCACTTAAGGCTGGTGCTCTACCACTTGAGCCACAACTCCATTTCCAGCTTTTTGCTGGTTCATGGGAGGTAAAGAGTTTCATGGACTTTCCTGCCTGGGACTGGCATTGAACCAGGATTCTCAGATCTCAGCATGCCAAGATGCTAGAATTATAGGCATGAGCCACGGGCGTCTGCCTCTAAGGTCTCTTAAGACGCTTTCTGCACTAACGAAATGGGTTTGATGAAGATGCAGTCGTGCAGGAGTGGTGCTGGGAGTGGCCAGCACTGCCAACTGCACAGGGCTGAGCACCATTACAATAACTTGTTTTGGGACAAGTTCTTACTGTGTAATCCAGGCTGGTTTTGGACTTAATTCTCCTGCCTCAGCTGGGATTACAGGCATATCCTACTATACCAGCTCCACTAAAAATTCAACACTGACAAGCGCACTTCTGAGGCTGCAGCCACACCAGTGAATGCACTGGCTAATACCAGTCCTCTTGGGGTACACACTGGACAAAGAAGGGGGTGCAGACAGCAAACACATGTGACACAAGGGAATGACTATAGTGAATCCAACAGAACAGACACAGATGTCGTGACTTTGTCCTTTACTTTGAGATGTAGTCACCAGAGGGCCTGGCCAGGTAGTTTCAGGTCTTCCCAGGGAGACCAATTGGGTGGCTCCTGCAACTATCTCAATGGGAAAAGCGGTGGACAGGACCAGTACAGGGAACTGGGGAGGAGAGCATGATGGGAAGGTTCTTGAATATTCTTTTTTTTTTTTTTGCTGGTTCTGAGGCTTGAATTCAGGGCCTGGGCACTGTCCCTGAGCTCCGTTTGCTCAAGGCTAGTGCTCTACCACTTTGACCCATGGCGCTACTTCTGGTTTTCTGGTGGTTCCTTGGAGATAAGTCTCACGGACTTTCCTGCCTGGGCTGGCTTTGAACCACAATCCTCAGATCTCATAGCCTCCCAAGTAGCTAGGATTACAGACATGAGCTACCAATGCCTGGCCATGGTCACTGATTTTTGGCCTAGCCATGGTCACTGATTTTTGGACTCCAGGCAGTCAGGCAGCGCACTTCCTGTGCTCCCGGATAGATTCACAGGCCTTTGTTTTGACCATTTATTAGGGAACCTTCAATTTCCCACCCCTGGATATCCTGCCTCCTTGTGCAGGCTGGGCTGCAGTGCTCAGCGCTGCTGTCTGGTTCTGAGGGCTGAGGAAGAAGAGGAGGAAGGAGGATCTTGAAGTCCAGGCACTCAAGATGCTGAGGTTGGAATGGGCTCAGGGATGCAGGTCCCCAGGTATCCTGGCCTCTGGAGTCCCAGGAATTGGTGAAAGCCCCACTGGCTGGGCTCAGCCTGTCCTCAGCTGGACGCCGGCTGGCCGGGGAGCCGGGGCTTCTGGGGCTGATTGGGGCCGATGTACAGGAGTGGTGCGTGCGTGGGGGCTGTAATCCGATCGCTGCCCACATAGGGCTGGAGGGCAGGGGGCACGAGGACCGACCCGTCCTGGGGACAGAACAGGCCTCATGACCATGCTGACTTGGCCCCAGCCCCTCTCCCCTCCACTGTCTGGTCCCCCTCCCTCCCCACCTCCCACCTCCCCTACCCCCGCCTGCCCCCACCAAGTCCACACCTTTTGCTGGTTGTTCTCTAGGAGGGCAATAAGGAGTCGGGGAACAGCACAGGCCGTGGCATTCACCTGGAAGTGGGGCACACTCAGGATGCACAGGACCTTGTGGTGGGCCTGGGAGGGCAGGGTGGGGAGGAAGGGGCAGAGAGGGCCTGAGCCTCACCGTGTGGGCGAACTGTAGCTCTCCAGCCTCGGTCTGGAACATGATATGCAGCCGGCGACTTTGGAAATCTGTGCAGTTGGAGGCGCTGGTGACCTGGAGGGATGGGGTGGGGGGCAGTGGAGAGGCTCAGCTATGGCGGGGAGGGTATGGGGTGTCTCCCTCCCCTCCCAGACTCGGCGTGAGTAGAAGCCCGACATCCTCACTCCTTCTCAGGGAGCAGAGGAGGGAAGGCCACCCCTCCCCCCCCCCCGCCCCGGGGAGTGGAGCTCACCTCTCCAAAGCAGTCTCGGCCTGGCATCCAAGCCTCAATATCAAACTTCCGGTAGGCAGGAAGGCCCAGTTCCTGGGTGGGCATGTCCAAGACCCTATGTCAGGGACAGGGCGTGGCCAATGTTAGGCAGTGGAGAAGGAAGAGGATGTGATGGAAGAGAGGAGGCCAAGAAAGGAGGGAAGTATTAGTAAAAGGGAGGGAATTATTAACAATAGGGTAGCAGGCCCTGTGTGGTAGCTCCTGTCTGTAAACCTGGCTAAGTGGGAGGTGGAGGAAGTAGGATCAGTCTGTAGCAAAAGTGTGAGATTTCCCCCCCTTTCCTCCCCCAGTAATGGGGTTTGAACTCAGGGCCTGGGTGCTGTCCCTGAGCTTGTTCAAGCTAGCACTCTACCACTTGAGCCACAGCACCATTTCCGAGTCTCATGAACTTTCCTGCCTGGGCTGGCTTTGAACCATGATCCTTAGATCTCAGCCTCCTGAGTAGCTAGGATGACAGGCATGAGCCAGTGCCCCACAAATGCATGGAATTCTATCTGAAAACAAAACAAAACAAAAAACCCACTACAGCCAAAAGTCTTGGGGCTGTGACTCAAGGGGTAGCACAAGGTTCTGAGTTCAAATCCCAATACTACTCTCCCCACTGCCCCTCCCAGCCAATGAAAAAGTGGTAGAGGTGAGACTGGGGCCAGGGGAAGGCGGCGCAGGGGAGAGGAGGCAGAAGAGAAGGCACTGGTGGGAGGGGAGAGGAGGCACACGCTGGGGTGCACAGGCTGCTCACTGTGCCATTCCCTGCCTTCTCCGCACCGGAAGTGCAGGCCCAGCTCAGTCAGCAGTTCCACCTGCAGGGCCAGGAACTCATCAAGCAGCTGCGAGCTCTGCTCCAGCCCGGGGCCTGTCACCCCAAACATCTCCACCTGGGCCAAGGGTAAAGACGCACAATCAGGAAGTCCCGGATGGTGAGGGTAACCCCCGACTTGCCCCCTTCTGGTTCGGTTTCACTCACTTTGGTGAAATGGTGGACCCGGTACAGCCCCCAGGGCTCCTTCCCTGTGTCTGTCTCAGCCCGGTAGCAGGTACTGGAGCATGCCATCCTGCAGGGGACCAGGTGAGGTCGGTTAGAGAGGACAGAGAGGGCACAGGATGGGGCCAGGCCTTAAGACACTGGGTATCACCTGATTGGCAGGTCCCTGAAGGCCACGGCGTGGTCCATGAAGTAGCCTGGGAGGAGGAAGGGAGGGGATGAGGGTCAGCCAGGGCTGCCTCACTCTACCAAAAGCGTTGGTCCCTGCTAGACGTGACCGGGTGCCAGACATGTCACGTGACTTGTACAGTTAACAACCCACACACTGGTGCTGGCTGGCCCCGGGGTGGTTGTGCTGTGTCCCAGGCAGGAAGCCACCCCCCTCTCCCACCTGTCTCCCCCCACAATGCCACCTGCTCCTTACTCCGGGTGCTCACCTGCCAGGCCCACCTCTGCCGTCCCGGCCAGGTTGAGGTCTGGGAAGCGCGCGGGGTCGATGTTGTAGATTTGAGAGGGGTTGGCATTGGGGGTCATCCCGCAGCCTTCCTGGGGGGAACCACAGAGGTTGGCCGCGGGGGGGGGGCGGGGGGCGGGGTGGAGACAGGTAAACTCGGCAGGTCCCATTTTGTACGGGCAACCCTAGTTTCTCCCTTACAAGTATCTGGAATTTCCCACCCTCCCAGCCCTGCCACTTACAGCTTGGGGCTCTCCACTGGGCCCCAAGATATCTCCTTAGGGGAACTGGTCCCTCTCCTGGCAGGGGAACCCCAAAACAGAACTTGCCACCCAAAGCCTCACTCACAAACACGGCTCCCCGCAGGAGGTCTGGCACCGTCATGGGAATGAAACCCTGTGGGAGTGGGGGGGTGAGAGGGGGGCAGTGCGGGATTCCCCCAACTTTCACCCCAAAGGAGAGTGGGTAAAGCCTGAGCCATGGTCCAGGTCCTGGGGTCTTTGCTGCTGTGTTACTGACTCTCCTAGCTCCAGTTCCTTCGTTCACCCCATCCCACACAGGGTGTCAGGACGTGCTGCTCCCTTGCTTAAGGCCTCCCATGGCTCCCTAGTGCCCTCTGGCAATGTCCGTCTACTGTGGTCAGCACCCGTGCCTACCCAGCTGACTCCCTGTTCCAATGGGCACCATATGTGTCCCAGTCCTGTCTCCTGTGGCAGGCTCAGAGGGGCAGGGTTACAAGTGTAGGCTCTGAGGTAGGCCCACTTAAAGTCTCCTTTCCGGGCCTCAGTTTCCCCATCTGGAAAGTGGGCAGAGTAATAACCCATTTCATAAAGCTGGCACCTTTGAATTAAACATGTCCTCAGTAGAGGAAGACTCGGGTAGGAAAGTGTGATGAAAGTGGGGGGGATGCCCTCCTGTCCCTTCCTGGAGCCCTCTGAGCTTGGTGGCAATGCCTCCCCCTTCCAGGCAGCCCTCCTCTCCTGCCCCATACCCGGCGCACGAGCTTGCTGAGAGTGAAGCTGACCAGCCCATGCTGCAGGAGGGCCCCAGCGCCTCGCAGGTAGTAGGAGCGATGGCCCGACACGTGGGACAGGCGCCTGGAAGCACACAGGGCACAAACGGTGCTTATGGGTGATGGATGACAGGAGGACTCCTGCATGGAGGGGGAGGCGAGGGGGACAGAGGCCCAGCTGCCAGGCAGGGGTGGGGCTGGCATCAAACATTCATGCCGGCTGGGGGTGCCTCTGGCTGCCAGCTGCTAGGGCGGGGATGGCGTGTGGGAGGGTAGGAGGGAGAACAAGAGACAGACTCACCTTTGGCGGATGATGTTAAGTTTCTCGCCAATTTCCAGGTGGCCCCGGGGTCGGAAGGAGAAAGCTGGGTGTAGGTAAAGAACAAAGGGGGTAAGAGGGGAAGAGAGAGACACAAAGAAAGAGCCAGGAAGAGGATTAGACACAGTGGGGAGGAGACAGCCATAAAGAAACAGCAGGAAGGGAAAAGATAAGGAGGGAAAGGAAGAAAGAGACAGAGAAAGAGGGGGGAAGAGGATGGAGGCAGAGATGGGAATGAGGGAAAAAATGAAAAAAGTTATCAGAGCCAGGGGCCGGTGGCTCACAACTGGATCCTAACTACTCAGGAGGTTGAGATCTGAGGATCACAGTTTGAAGCCAGCCGGGAAAGGAAGTCAGTTACACTCTTATTTCCAATGAACAAGCAAAAGGCTGGAAGTGGAGCTATGGCTCAAGTGGTAGAGCAAAAAGCTCAGGGATAGTGCCCAGGCCCTGAGTTCAAGCCCAAGTACTGGCACATATGCACACAGGTACGAGACAGTCCAAATCTGGTGAGGCAGCTCCAGCTGTGCCCCCGCTGTCCGCTGGTGTGGCCCACCTGGTTTGTCTCCGACCACGCGGAGCACTCGGGCGTGGCTCTCATCCCCGACGGGCTGCAGGCAAGACAGGGGCATCACAGAGAGGTGGTGGTGGACAGTCCCCTCTCCTTTCCCCTTCCTCCGTGGGCGCCCAGTGCTCTCACCACATCCGGGTGAGTCTGGTTGGGCAGCTTCAAGGCCTGCAGGTAGAACTGCTCTTCCAGCTGGGTCTCTCTGGGGTAGAGGAGTGAGAGCTGCATCCGGATTTCCCGGCCCTGTGTCCTCAGACCTAAGTACTGGGGGTCCTGGAGCAAGAGGAAGGAGTCAGCCCAGAGCAGCGTCGAGTCCCTCAGCCAGCCTGACCTCCTAATGGAAAGCCACCCACAGGCTCCTCCTTCGGTCCAGAACCCTAGGATTTCCTTTCTAGGGACCTCCAGTCCACCTGGGGCAGGTTCAAGCTTGGCCAGCTGGGGCAATCCGTGGATCTTCCCCTCTATGAAAACCCCTACCGCCACCCCCGAACCCCTGGGCACATGACCTCTCAAGGATTTACCCCAGGACTCTGGCTATCAAAAGCTATCAGGAAACTGTGACCCTGCCTTCCCTTTCCACAAGGGGAGAAAGCTGGGGGCTAAACATGACAGGGAACTGGAACCAAGCATTGGGCCAGGACCTGGATCTAACTGTACCTAAAGCCAGTTTTGGTTTCATGAACTAAGGAAGCCTGGTTTTTCTTTCCCCTTAAATTTGAGTTGTACTTTGAGTCATTTAGGGTGGAAAGAATCGTGACCAATTCTCCCTGCCCTCGTCAGCTGGGGACAAGATATCAACTCTCTGAGTACCTTCTGCACTTGGCTGCTGTTGTTGTTTACCTGGTTGGAAAGAAAAAGGAGGAGAGAGTCAGGATGATAAACTGGGGAGGGGGAGGAGCAAAGTGAAGGGCAAAGGTCAAATGGGGTTAGGAGATCTAAATCTCCTAGTACTATGAATGTGGTAGTCAGCCTTCCATCTACTACACCGTGCCTCAGTTTCTCTGCTGGGCAAGCTAGGAGGCCAGATAACCTAAAAAGAGTAACATTCAGTGTGTGTTCAGTGCCACTTCCATGCTGAGAGAGGGACTCTTTCATCATGTCATTTCTTTTTTTTCTTTGTCAGTCTTGGGGCTTGAACTGGGGGCCAGGGTGTTGTCCCTGAGCTTTTTTTGCTCAAGGTGAGCGCTCTACCACATTGAGCTACAGCGCCACTTGTGGTTTTCTGGTGGTTTATTGGAGGTAAGAGTCTCACAGACTTTCCTGCCAGGGCTGGCTCCAAAAAGTGATCCTCAGATCTCAGCTTCCTGAGTAGCTAGGATTACAGGCATGAGCCACCGGTGGCCAGCTTCTTCTCACTTCTTAAATTTATGATCCTCCTTCTTGGGTCTCCCCATGTCACTGAGGATGACAGGCAAACACTACCACACTAGCCTTTAGCACTGAGCTCACCAGCAGGCTCCGCACAGCCTCAGCCACAGCCTCCTTCTCTGCCTCCAGCCTCCGGATCTGCTTCTGCAGCTGCTGCAGCTCTTGCCATGTGGAAATCTATATGTACAAAGGAGGGAAGAGTAAGAACAGGTGGAATTGCTCCTGCTGGCCCCTGGATGGGTCCCTGGACTTTCCTGCCCCCAATCCTCAAATCTTAGTCTCCTGAACAGCTAGAATTACAGGTGTGAACCAACGGTGCCCGGCCTTGCTGCCCAATTTTCTTTGCCGTCTTAGGGTGAGCCTGGCAAATCTTTGAATTTTGCAGTCTTAGGGTGTGTCTGGAGCATGGAGGGCTCCTGGTACCTGATAAGCTCCCAGAGCACCCAGCATACATTATGAAAGATGCAAAAATGGGTGTTTAAGATACACAACACAGGGCTGGGAATGTGGCTTCATGGAAGAGGGCTGGCCTAGCATGCATGAAGTCCTGGGTTCGATTCCTCAACACCACATACACAGAAAAACCTTGAAGTGGCGCTGTGGCTCAAGTGGTAGAGTGCTAGCCTTGAGCACAGAGAGGCTCAGGGACAGTGCCCAGGCCCTGAGTTCAAGTCCCAGCACTGGCAAAAAAGAAAAGAAAAAAAAAAAAGGAAAGAATGAAAAATGATACACAAAACACCTAGGAGGTCTTTAGCGGACCACTGGCACAAAAACGGGTGCCATGCACTTAAGAAAACAAGGAAAACTTGGGGAAAAAACCTAAAATTCTTCCGAATACTTTTCTCTCCCTGGACCCCTGGCCCCAAGCCAGTGTGCGAGCGGCAAACTCCGTTGGATCAACTTCAGCGTCTCCGCCTGGCGCATGCGCACTCACGATCGCGGGTAGGTCGGCCGGTCGCAGCTCCCCCTTGCGGAGCTCCAGTAAGCGCGCCGCCTCTTCTGGGCATGCGCACAGAGGCTCCATGTCCAGGTGAGGCAGATCGCTGTACCCCTCGCGCGCGTGCTCGTACAAGAGGTTCCGTTGCCGTTTCTCCGTAGCAAAACTTCTCTTTGCATTCGGAATGCACATGCAACTTCCCCCGGGCCGGAACTCTCGACGAACTAAGAGAGGCCATAAACGCCGAGCCATGGACGCAGCCATCTTGCATGGGGAATTCAGTCCCACCCTTTTGTCCCGCCCACGCTTCCTTTAGACCAATTGCAAAGCAGCCTGGGTTTTTTGGAGGGGTGAACCAATCCGATCACGGAAAAGAGACAAGTTGTCCGAAATAGACTCTTTTGCTGCCCAATCGTTGACTGCGTCCCGCCTCATCAGTGACGCAGATAAAGAAATAGCCAATCCGTGTTCAGAGAACTCCCGGAAGGGACTGGACACAGGAATCAGCGTGTCTGTAGATCCTGCTGGGGTGGTAGAGGTCGGAGGAGCTTCCCTCCGGCTCCCGCGTTTCTTTTACTTCCTGGGGGCGAGGACAGTCGTGTCCTGTGTACTCCAGAGCATCGATTGAGGGTTGCAATTAGACTCTTACAAGAAAGTTCCTTACCTTTCACCAGAAATCTGAGAGTGGGACGGGGAGGATTTGACCTCTCTTCCTTTCTGAGTTTGTTGTCCCCTAACAGAGACGCCCCAGGTAGCGGGATGCCCTGGCCTGGTCTTCTCCGTGGTCTCCACACGTCCCTAACTCACGGTAAGTGGGTTTGGGCTGCCGAAACGATTCTGTACCTTCACTGAGTATGAGATACCTCCCTGGCTGAGATTTCCCCAAGCAAAGGTGTTTTAGTCACCTATTCGAGTGGTATTTTCCATCTATGTGCCAGGCACTTCTGGAATAGATTGACTTCTTAGATATTTCTCCTGGACTGAGCATAGTGGTGCATGGCTGTAATCACAGCTATTAGGGGGAGGCAATAAAGGCCAGCCTTGGCTAAGTTAACAACACTGTCTCAAAAACAATACAAATAGGGTCTGGGAAGGTGGCTCAGTGGTAGAGTGCTTGCCTTGCATGCATGAGGCCCTGGGTTTGATTCCCCAGCACCACTATAAGCAAAAAGAAAAAAGCCGGAAGCGGCGCTGTGGCTCAAGTGGTAGAGCACTAGCCTTGAGGTGAAGAACTGAGGGACAGCGCCCAGGCCCAGAGTTCAGGCCCCACAACTGGACCCCAAAAAAAAAAAGCTAGAGCATGACTCAAAGGGCTAGAGGGCCTGCCTGACAATGAAGAGATCTTGGGTTTGGAGGGGGGAGGGGTCTGTTTGTGTGTGTGCACGCGTGCATGCTGGAGCGCATGTGTGCAGACTAGTGGTAAGTCTTGGACTCTACCACTTGAGCCACAGCTCCAGGATTTTGCTGGCTAACTAGAGATAAGAATTTCAGGGACTTTCCTGCCTGGGCTGGGTTGGAACAGTGATCCTCAGATCACTGATGACTGGCATGAGCCATTGTCACATAGCCACTGCAAATGCTCTTATTTGTGCCTGGAATAATCACCTTGTTCTGCCCTTCCATTGTGTCTCTCCAGGCCTGGCCCTGGTTCCCCGGTTCTGGGTCACACGCTGCATGGCTACCCTGAACCAGATGCATCGTCTGGGGCCCCCTAAGAGGCCACCTCAGCGACTTGGGCCCACAGAGGGACGGCCACAGGTGAAAGGCGTGGTTTTGCGCACTTTCATCCGCAAGCCCAAGAAACCCAACTCAGCCAACCGCAAGTGCTGTCGAGTCCGACTCAGCACTGGCCAAGAGGCTGTCTGCTTCATCCCCGGGGAGGGCCACACCCTGCAGGAGCACCAGGTGGTCCTGGTGGAAGGTGGCCGCACCCAGGACCTGCCTGGAGTCAAGCTCAAAGTGGTGCGGGGCAAGTACGACTGTGGCCATGTGCAGAAGAAGAAGTAATGCGGGCAACGTGTTGGTTTGCGTGGCCAATCTTACTCATGGGTTCATACTCCATTGGTGATTCATCATCAGGACTGGCATTAGCCTGCTGAGACTCTGGGGATGAATTGGAAAAGAAGGCCCCACTTCCAACAGCCACAGCTTCTGTGTTGGGGGCATGGACAATTTCTTTTTCTGGGACAGGCCACTTTTCTGCCAGCATCTGAGCCCACGGTCTAATAAACATGTCACCAGAGCTGTCAATTCCTTGTGCAGTATTCTTGTGACCTCTGCTGTTTCTTCCAAAAAAGTTCCACTGGCAGTGGCTGTGGAGTTTGGTGAAAAGCATTTCCATGCCTTGTGGCCTGGACCCATCCCACAGGTGAAGGGCGGGGCCAAATAAAGCCCTACCTCAAAGCCATGGCCATCTGGAAAATTGTAACTAACCTAGAGGGGGTTATTGAAAGGATCGAGGGGTGTCTGATTTAGGCCTGAGGGCTTTGTTCGTATGTTTTTTGTTTGGTGTGTATTGGTCCTGGAGCTTGAACTTAGAGCCTGGGGGGTGCTATCTCTGAACTTTTCTTCCCAAGGCTCTGCCACTTAAGCCACAGCTCTCCCTCTTTTTAGTGGTTAATTGGAGGTAAAAGTCTCACACTTTCTTGCCTGGGGCTGACTTGGAACCATGATCCTCAGATCTCAAGCCTCTTGAATAGTGAGGCTTAGCCACAGGCACCCAGTGTCTGGTGAGGCAGGGTTTTTAGTTGTAACCCAAGGTGTCTCAGCCTCTGGAGTGCAGAGATTATAGGTATATGCCATCATGGCTGGCCCTGTTCTTGGATATTATCACACACAACTAGGTTCAAGTCTCAGCTCTGCTCCCCTGATTACCTTGTAATTGGGCTGTATGCTTCCCCTTGTGAGCTGGTTTCTCCCCTGGAAAATAGCTTCCATAGTAATCCTGGCCTCTTGTAATCCTGGACTTGACCACATTGTAAGAAACTGTAGGAGTTGTGCATCTGGCACTGAGTTCTGCTGCCCACTGTGGTCCTCTGCTTACTGGCTGGTGACCTGGGGGAGGAGGGGGGTCTGGATGACATTGTACCAGGAAGACCCCTAAGGACTGGCCTTGGAGTCCCTTTGTGTATCATAGCCATCATTATGTTTGGGGAGCTAGCCTCCATCTCTCCCAGATCAGCATGAAGCCTGACTTCCTGATTGTAAACTTGAGAACTATCTGGTCTTAGAGGACAATCACCTGGGCTGGAGGCAAAGCACACTAATTACAGATAAAAGCTGGCCGTTGCTTCATATTTAGCACCAATTTTATTAAGCTAGTTGCTTGGCCATGCCCAGCTGGGCAGAAAGGAGGGGAGGTGAGCCTCCCCTAACAGCATACCTTGCTCTGGGAGGATGGGATACAGGGCAAAAAAGGATGGTATTATTTCCTGGCAGGAGGTGAGGGAGAATCTGGTCTCTGAGACACAGTACCAATCTGGTCAAAGAGGAGGTACTGGAGCAGTGAACACAGACATTGCCCAGAGGTGGCCAGGTACTAGACCCCACAGCTAAATCCCAAAGACTTTGTACTATGTAATCCAACTTGGCCTCAAAGCTCCCAGATCCTCAAGTGCTGGGCCTACAGGCATGTATCACCATGCCCGGCTAGCCTTGATTTCTTGCCTCAACCTACCCCCACTGACCCCTAGGAAACAACTTCCAGGCCCAGGAATCAAAGAAATGTCCCAGTCATATGACTTTCCTTCCTCTGGGAAGAGGAGGAAGCTACCCATTGCCTGGTTGGTCCTTGTTTGTCACACAACACGAAGGTCACCATGCTGAAGCAGCAGCAAATGGGGTACATGGGACATGTAGAATGTCATGTTCTGGGCTGTAAAGCCATGCTTGATTCTGATGATGGTCCATCAGGGTGGGGCAGTGGGTCCCAAAAGGCTAAGACAAACGGATCCTGACCCTGACACTGGAATGGGTCACTAGGGTTCCATAATGCCCCACCCAGGAGCGTGTGTCTCTGCCGTACTGCTCGAAGGACACATAGCGGATGCCCTTGCCAAAGTTGGTAAAGACGTGAGAGACCTATGGGAGAGGGAGAACCTGTGAAATTCTCTTCATTGTAAAAGAGATCAGCAGCAAAAGCCCCTTTATTTCCCCTGTGGTTGCATAACAGGTGGTGATGAGAAAGTTGTAAGGTTTTGTTATTTGGGCAGTGCAAGTATTTGAACTCAAGGCCTTGCACTTACTAGGCAGATTCTTTATCACTTGAACCACAACCCTCCCTCCCTCAGCCCTTGCTTATTTACTTTTTTTTTCTTTTGTCAGTTGTAGGGCTTAAACTCTGGGCCTGGGCACTGTCCCTGAGCTCTTCAGCTCAAGGCTAGTGCTCTACCTTTTGAGCCACAGCGCCACTTCTGATTTTCTGGTGGTTTATTGGAGATAAAAGACTCAAGGACTTTCTTGCCTGGGTTGGCTTTGAACTGTGATCATCAGATCTCAGCCTCCTGGGTAGCTCGGATTACAGGCATGAGCCACCAGTGCCTGGCTAGGATTTTACTTTTGCCCAGACCAGCTTCAGACTATGATCTTCCTTCCTCCACACTCAAGTAGCTGGAATTATAGACAGGAGCCATCATGCCCAGCCCCACATGATACTGTGGCCTTTTTGTTTTTTAAATGGGATCTTTTGGATGCTGTATCTGTGTTTTGGGGGTAGTGAGCGAAGGAGAGCAAGAGTGGAAACAAGAAGCCATGGAAAAGTTTATCTCAAGTAGTCATGACAACAACAAGCTTGGGAGCCAGCCTGGACTTGGATGGAGCCCTGTGCACCTAACTGTGACCTTAATCATTTGCTGCCCTCCATTTGCCTCTGTTTCTTCAACTTAAGAATGGAGACAGGCTTTAGTTTACCAATGCATTCCAACACTTTTAGCAGTGTTCCGCATACACAGCAGTTAATAAATGTTGAACACCTGGGTTGTTTTAGTAAAACAATGAATCTGTCATGCAATTAAAGACTGGACAATCAGCAGAGCTATTACTAGAGATACCCAGCACTGATGAGAGCCAGGATCTGGGCCCAGAAAGGTGACAGGATGGGAGGGGGCCTGAGGAGTGGGTCAGGGATGAGCAAGTTGGCCAGGGATAAGCAAGCAAGGCTCTCCAGACCCACCTGTCTGCAGCTCCTCTCAGTCCACTGAAGGACGGGGTTGGGTGAGGCCGAGAACTTGACCACTTCGTTTTCGTACATGTCCAGGAGGCGGACGCGAAGTCGGTAGATGCAGCCGCAGTTCTCTCGGGCACCCCACCTGCCAGGCGGCAGTGAGCCTGGGTGCCCCTGCCACCCAGCCAGCTCTCTGGGTTGGGAGGAGGTAGGCTGAGGGTTGGGCTTTTCTGAATGAGAATGAAGGCCCTACCTAACTACATTTGGTGAGTTCTAAGTACCTCTGAGGTGCAGACCTTGGTCCTAGGAGGTGGGGCAGAGTGGGGAGATAAGCCTGGGAAGCTTGATTAGGGGACAGCCCCCGCTGTGGGGCAGAGCTGTCTCTCAGGGGAGGAATCTGGCTGGCACTGGATGGCCATGTCTGGGCTCGTGGCTGAGGCGCTATGGGGTGGGGCCACGCCCAAGGGAGGAACTTGACAGGCATTGGATGGCTAGACTCTTGAGTGGCTATGGTGCTCTGGGTGGGGCCGCCCTCAGGGGAGGAGCCTTGTAGACATTGGATGATTAGATTAAGGGGTATGACTTTGGGTGGAGCCACACCCAGCAGAGAGGCCTCAGACATTGGATGGCTGCCAGGGGGCGTGGTATAGCATGGGGGGGCACACCCAGGGGAGGAGCTTCACAGATCCTGGACCGCTAACTCAGGGGACAGTCCATAAGGCCCTCTGGAGCAGGACCTCATACTCATGGAGTGGGGTAGGGAAGCTTGGTGATCTGCAGAAGTAACCAGAGTTCAAGGAAAAAAATGCTTTGGGGATGCTCCTGCAGGCACTGGAAGAAGGGAGCTTGTTGGAAGCTCATCCTAAGCTCTGAAGCCACTCCTCCACCCCAGCTGTGCCCCTTGGAGCGTCAATTTTCAGGGCATAGTGGTTTTGACCTTTTAGAAGTCTTGGAATCCTCAAGCCTTCACAGTCTCTGCTGAGCCTAGGTAATAACTATCAAGACAGTGAGTAGCCCTGTGGACAATGGGAGGGGGGGGACGCTTTGCCTGCTGGGAAGGGGTGAAGAGGAGTGTGGGGTGGGGCTCTGGGGTCACCAAGGTTCCTCCCCTCCCTGGCTGGGCACTCACCAGCACTTCCCCCATAAAAGGTGCTCAGTATTAGTTCAGTACCAAGATGCTGGTAGGGGATGGAGCTGAGCCCCCACAGCAACGTACTGCTGTTGCTTCTCACCAGTCAGCCACGCAGATTTCGATCTGGGCGCTATCCAGCAGCTCCTGCCATACCCCTTCCATCACTAGGTCTACAAGCTGCCTCTTGAAACACCATCTGGGAAGAGAGCTGTGCTTAATCCAGGTATTCATTCACCGCCAAAAATCACCTCCTCCAGAAGCCTGATCACTCTGTCTAAAGGAGCCACTCAGGACTTGCTGTGTAGGACAAGAACATGGTGCATCTTCCCGTGGCTTCTTGGATCCCCTTTCCTATCCCTGCTCTCACTCCTAGAGGCCGACTTCCATGTTTACCTGCCTCTGATGTATGTGGGGACCCAGATGTGAATACAGATAGAGGAGGACACAGTGAGCAGAGAGTTTAAAAAGCTTCCAAAGCACAGGCATGGCCTAAATGACCTGGTCTCCCTTCCCTCTGTTTCCTGATGGGTCAGCCAATGGCAAGCTCTGGCAGAGATGAGAGGGAGGAAAGAGAGGAAAATCTATGTATTAATTTTCTTCTTGGTCTGTTCCAAGGGACTGCTGTATCCCTCAAAATAAAAGGACACAGGATTGGGGACTTCATCAAATTAAAAAGCTTCTGCATAGCAAAATTAAACAAAAAATTGCCAGGGGCCAGAAGTATCAGTCAAGTAGTTCAGCACTCTGAGTTCAATTGACAGTACCAGAGAGGAAAGGAAAAAAAACCACAGAAATAAGCTGTCAATCTTCCCTTGTACCTCTGGCATACAAAACAGTGCCAGGATCCAGATGTCTGACAGACCCTCGACAAGTATTTGCTGAATGAAGGAGGAAGGTGAAAGGAAGGGAGGTAAAAGCAAATATTCGAACCCAAAAGTAGGACCCTTACCCCAGGCATGAGGATAAGACACTCACTCGAAGGAAGTCACAAAGCAGGTCTGAGAAGGAGCCCCTGGTACGAGTGTCAAGTTCTTTTCCACGGCCCAGCCATTCCCACCGTGCTCCACCTCCCAGCCTCTGAAGCCCTCTGAAAACACAAGAAGTTTGAAGATAAGACAAACACCGCCTGCCAAACTCCCTCAACAGCGCTCCCCATCTGCCTCACCCACAGGCTTCTCCCCAATCCTCCTCGAGGCTTCCTAGCATCCTGTGTACCCGATAACCAAGACCAGATCCTGGACCCAGTAGTTCCATCCGGCGCCAGACTCCACCCCCTGCAGTGCCCCGCCCACTCTGCTTGCTCACCCATTGGCTCCTTCCACTGGTTCTCTCTCTAGGGCTGGCCACGCCCACTCATTCAACCTGATCCACCAGGCTCCTCTCATTAGTGACATCTTTCCTGGAGTCCGCTAGGCCCCCACACACAGCTTGCACCCCTGGCCCTTCCGATTGCTTATCTCTACAGGGATGGACACGCCCACTCCACTAGGCTGAGCCCCCGACTCCTCCTATTGGTCACATCGCTCCAAGAGTTGACCACGCCCATCCACCGCCCCTCATCGCCCTCCCCAGCCCCGCCCCCCCTCCCCAGGCTCCACCCTCGCCGCAGGAATTGAAGATGAGGTTGCGGCCCAGCGGCGCGCGCAGGCAGAAGCGCGCCAGGGCGCAGAGCGGGAACTCCTCCTGGTCCTCGCCCTGGGACGGGCAGCGCTGGGCCAGGGCGTAGAACGCGCGGCCCTCGGCGCTGCGGTCTCGAGCAAGCTGCAGCAGCCACACGGAGGGGCCGTCCACCACATCGCGCCAGGCTCGGCACACCAGGCGGCAGCGGGTCACCAGGGCGCGAGGCGGCACGTGGCTCAGCACCTGCACCAGCAGCTCTGGGGGCAGCGAGTCCAGGGCCACCGGCGGCTCCATGGACGGCCGCTGCTGCCGCCGCAGCGAGGGCCCGGCGCCCATCGTCCCGGCCGCCGGGGTCCTGCAGAATGGAGAAGGGTGGGCGGGTCAGCGCGGGCTGCCCATGGTCACTTGGCCTCTCCAGCAGGTTCTCGGGCCACCGGATGGGGTGCCGTGGTCTATAGAGCCACGGACCTGACTCATCTGGCCGTGAGCAATGGTTGAGAGAGAGGAGAGAGAGCGATCGATCTTCTGCTTCTCCCCTTCTACTGGCAAAAGCCCCCTCTCCAATGTCTCTCTGTCCCCAGCAGGCCAATCAGTTTCTATCTGAGCAATTTATTAACCATCTATTTGAGCACTTTACTGACCATGAACATCTGAAGATTTGTTAAGAAGCAACTTAAAAGATACTTTTACTGGCCTCACAGCTGTTATCCTACTTAGGAGGCTGGATATGAGGATGGAAGAAAAGTCCATGAGAGTCTCACATGTATCTCCAATTACCCACCAAAAAAGCTGGAAATGGAGCTGTGGCTCAAGTGGTAATGCCAGCCTTGAGAGAAAAAGCTCAGGGACAGTGCCCAGCCCCTGAGCTCATGCCCCAGAACCTGAACAATAAATACATAAATATAAACATACGTACAAACATACATACATACACCCTTCAGTGACTAGCTACCACAAAGCATACTGAGATACTCATTCCACCTTAATTCTCCGAGGCAGAACAATCAAGTAAGAAAAGCATGGAGGCTGGGAAGGTGGCTCAGTGGTAGAGTGCTTGCCTTGCATGCACCACATAAGCAGAAAAAGCCAGAAGTGGCGCTGTAGCTCCAGTGGTAGAGCGCTACCCTTGAGGTGAAGAGATGAGGGACAGCACCCAGGCCCAGAGTTCAGGCCCCATGACTGGCAAAAAAAAAAGAAAAGAAAAGCATGGAGCTGGTCCCACTGGGCCTGTCTGGACCAATAAGATGTGCACATGTGGATTGGGAATGTGGCTCAGTGGTAGAGTACTTGTCTTGTATGCATGAGGCCCTGGTTCCATTCCTCAGACTACATAAGCAGAAAAAGCTGGAAGTGGTGCTGTGGCTCAAGTGGTAGAGCACTAGCCTTGAGCTGAAGAGCTGAGGGACAGTGCCCAGACCCAGAGTTCAGGCCCCACAACCGACAAAAAAATAGATGTGCACATGTACAATGAGTACAATGAGATGTGTACAATGAGTTCTAATCTCTTAAGACATGGACATTACCTTTCCTCCAAAAGCTTCTCCCCTTCCTAGTCAGCCCAAGGCAACCACTGATTTGCTTTCTGCTCCTATAAATTCAATATCCTTAAACAGTCTCAGCTGGGTGTCAGTGGGCATGCCTATAATCCTAGCTACTCAGGAGACTGAGATCTGAGGATCATGGTTTGAAGCCAACTCTGGCAGGAATGTCTGTGAGACTCTTATCTCCAATTTAACCACCAAAAAAGACAGAAGTGGAGGAGTGGCTTTAGTGGCTGGATACCAGCTTTGAGTGAAAAAGCTAGGAGACAGCTAGCTCACAGGCCCTGAGTTCAAGCCCCAGGAACAGAACAAGGAGAAAAAAAAACGGGGGGGGCATAGGGGTGCTGGGAATGTGTCTTAGTGGTAGAGTACTTGCCTTGCATGCATGAAGCATGAAGCCCTGGGTTCAATTCCACAGTACCACATAAACCAAAAGCTGGAAGTGGAGCTGTAGCTCAAGTGGTAGAGTGCTAGCCTTGAGCAAAAGAAGCTCAGAAGTTCAGGGACAGTGCCCAGGCCCTGAGTTCAAATCCCAGGACTGGCAAAAACAACAATAATAACAAAATCTAACCAAGCTCTTGCTATACATCTCAGGCTGGTTTTGAGCTCCTGATCCTCCTGTCTCAGTCTCCCCCTCAGTGCTGAGATTACAGGTATGATTCACCATGCTTGGCTCTAAGTGTAATTATTAGAGTTGTACAAGTCATCACTTTATAGCTTCACTGTTAAAAAAAAAAAAAAAAAAAAGCCCTGGAAATTGGAGCAGGGCCCTTTAAGTGTTTTTCCTCAGCAAGCTGTCGCAGTACCATTTTTATACAGTAGAGGGAGCCAGAGGCAGGGACTGGGCTTCTGGGCAGTTGTTTCCCCAGCCTAGATCCAACCATGATCCTAACTGCTTCAGGCTGAGGTTTCTGCAGCATGGACAAGTTTCTCCAGCACCTGGCTTCTGCAATAAGTAGCAGGCGGCAGCAGCACATCACAGCTGCAACGTTTTTCCGGACCTCCTCTTAGAGAGCAGGCTTCCAGCATATTCCATCACGTGGTTTCTTTGGTCCTTTGGTGCAGTTGCCTAAGCCTTCTCTAGCAAAGTCAGGATCTCAGCCTGATTCTGTCCTTTCCAATCTCAGAACAAGGAACGGTGTAATTGCTTTTTCTTTTGGGGTTTATGTTTTCTAGATTGGCCCCAAACTCTTTGCTCCTGTCTTGATCTCCCAAGTAGCCAAGACTGCAGGCAGCTGCCACCACACTCAGCATTATACCTGATGCGCTCATTATTTTGTAGCAGCCAATCCCTTTCCTCAAATCCTCTTAAATTAGTTACTTTATTTCAACATTCTAATTTCAGATGACTGTATGCTTTCAGTTTCCTGATTGGGCCCTGAATGACGAACTAGAGCATGTATTTTCCCAACCTCACTTCCTTCCTTCTGCATAATGTCTGCGTGATTCATCCACATTGTTAGATGTATCTTTCAGAAGTTCATTCCTTTCTTTTTTCCTTGCTGAGTAGTATTCCATCCAACAGCTAAATTACAATGTGTTCATTCACTTCTCATGATGAGTATTTGGTTTGTTCCCAGTTTGGAGCTATTATGAATAAAGAATTATGATCGATCTTGTACAAATGTGTATGTGGACATAGGTCTACATTTCTCTTGAGTGAGCATATAGGAGTGGAATTCTTGGGTGACAGGAAATGGCCCACAGTTTTTATCCTGGTCAATCCAGTTGTGTTCCAACAGGAATGAATGAGAGTCATGCTTGGCATTGACAATCTTTGAAGGATTGTACACAGAAGCCGGGTGCCAGTGGTTTACATCTGTAATGCTAGCTGATCAGGAGGCTGAGATCTGAGGATCACTAATTCAAAGCCAGCCCAGGTGGGAAAGTCCGTGAGACTCTCTTACTGCCAATTGACCAGGAAAAGGCCAGAAGTGAAACTGTGGCTCAAATGATAGAAGGCCAACCTTGAAAAAGCTAAGGGACAAAATGGGCATCGGTGGCTCATGCCTATAATCTTAGCTACTCAGGAGGGTGAGATCTGAGGATTGCAGTTCAAAGCTAGCCTGGGCAGGAAAGTCCATGAAACTCTTATCTCCAATAAACCACCATAAAACTGGAAGTGGTGCTGTAGCTCAAATGGTAGAGCTCTAGCTTTGAGCTGAAGAGCTGAGGGACAGCGCCTAGGCCCAGAGTTCAAGCCCCATAAACAAACAAACAAACAAAAAAAGTTAAGGGACAGTGCCCAGTTCCTAGGTTCAAGCCCCAGGACTAACACAAATAAACAGAAAAACCCTAGGAGTGGGGCACCAGTGGTTTATGCCTGTAACCCTAGCATTGTTTCTCAAAGCCAACCCCGGCAAGAAAGTCTGTGAGACTCTAATCTCCAATGAAGGACCAGAAAACCGGAAGTGGTGCTGCACCTCAAAGTGGTAGAGTACTAGCCTTCAGCGAAAAAGTTAGGGGCAAGTGCCAGGCCCTGAGTTCAAGCTCCACCACTGACCAAAAAAAAAAGCCTAGTACTGAAGAGAGAGAGGTGGGAGGGGAGAGAGGGATTGTGGACATGTAGCAACTCCAGTACTCACAGTGTTGGTAAACTTTGATGAGGGCCCATGCAAACCTTAACTGTCTTTAGGAGCCCATGGCTATGATTAGCAGCAGCTCTGGCTCATGTGGGGCCTTCATTTGGGGGCCAGGAAACCCTGAAGTATGACAAGAATGTGGGGAGGGGAGAAGGCCAGATAAAGCAGTGTAGGAACAAAAGCTGTTCCTAAGGCACCATGGAAGCCATATAAATAATTTGAAAAAACAAAAACATGGGCTGGAAATGTGGCTGAGTGGTAGAGTGCTTGCCTAGCACCCATGAAGTTTGATTCCTCAGTACCACATACACAGTAAAAGCCAGAAGTGGCGCTGTGGCTCAAGTGTTAGAGCGCTAGCCTTGAGCACAAAGAGGCTTAGAGACAGTGCCCAGGCCTTGAGTTCAAGCCCTACAACTAGCAAAAAAGAAAAAGAAAAAAAAGAAAGAAAGAAAAAATTCTTACTTCGAAAATTTACCCACGGTAGAAGACCCCAATAACAGGGAATACTCTTAAGGTGATGAAAAGAGTTCCTTCAGGCCTTCACTGGTGGTTCATGCCTGTAATCTTAGCTATTCAGAAGGCTGGAATCTGAGGATCTCAGTTCAGAGCCAGCCCAGGCAGAAGAGTCTTCCAGAGACTCTTATCTCAATGAACCACTCAAAAACCGGAAGTGGTGTTGTAGCTCAAAGTGGTAGAGTGCTAGCCTTGAGCACAAAGAAGCTCAGGGACAGCACACAGGCCCTGAGTTCGAGCTCTATAACCAATTACAACCACCAAAAGTCTCACCGACTTCCCTGCTCGGGTTGGCTTTGAACAGTGATCCTTAGATCACAGCTTCGTGAGTAGCTAGTATTACAGGTGTGAGCCTAAGTGCCTGGCTCTCAAGCAACTCATCGTCTTAATTTCTTTTCATTTAAAACATGGTCCCTAAGGGGCTGGGAAGGTGGCTCAGTGGTAGAGCGCTTGCCTTGCATGCCTGAGGCCCTGGGTTCGATTCCTCAGCACCACATAAGCAAAAAGAAAAAAGCCAGAAGTGGCGCTGTGGCTCAAGTGGTAGAGCACTAGCCTTGAGCTGAAGAGCTGAGGGACAGCGCCCAGGCCCAGAGTTCAGGCTCCAGGACCGGACCCCCCAAAAAATATATATATATATATGGTCCCCAAGCCGGGGCGCCACTGGCTCACGCCTGTAATCCTAACTACTCAGGAGGCTGAGATCTGAGGATCGAGGTTCAAAGCCAGCCCGGGCAGGAAAGTTCGTGAGACTTTTTTTTTTTTAATTTTTTTTTTTTTTTGGGTCCGGTCGTGGGGCCTGAACTCTGGGCCTGGGCACTGTCCCTCAGCTCTTCAGCTCAAGGCTAGCGCTCTACCACTTTAAGCCACAGCGCCACTTTCGGCTTTTTTCTTTTTGCTTATGTGGTGCTGAGGAATCGAACCCAGGGCCTCAGGCATGCAAGGCAAGCGCTCTACCACTGAGCCACCTTCCCAGCCCCTAGTTCGTGAGACTCTTATCTCCAATAAACCGCTAGAAAACTGGAAGTGGTGCTGTGGCTCAAGCAGTAGAGTGCTCGCCTTGAGCTGAAGAGCACAAGGACAGAACCCAAGCCCAGAGTTCAAGTCCCACAATCGACAAAAACAAAACAAAACAAAAAAAACCATGGTCCCTGCCCTTCCCATTTTTTCTTAAATATAGATATGTATTTAATATATATATTTCTCTCTCTCTCTCTCTCTCTCACACACACACACACACAGAGCCTTGTGCATGCCAGGAAAGCTCTCTACCACTGAGGTATGTCCACACCCGTTGTGGGTATTTTTCCATTTATTTATGTATTTATTAATATACACTGGTGGTATGGGCTCACACTCTGGGTCTGATGTTTGCTAGACAGGCACTGTACCGCTTGAGCCACACCCCCTCACCCTTTAGGCTTTACTTTTCCAAAAGGGTCTCCCACCTCCTCCTCCACAGCTAGGATCACAGACTTGCACCACTACATTTGGGGCATTGATTGAGAGGGAGGTCTCCCTAACTTTTTGCCCAGTGTGGCCTCAATCTCTACCTCCAGAGTAAATGGGATAGCTGGGATTACAGGCATGTACCACCCTGCCTTCCCAGCTAAGAGGTTTTATATTATTTTTAATCATGGAGGGGGTGGAGTCAAGGCAGGCTCATCTCTACTGATTTAACAACCACATGATTGGATAATAATATGTTGTTTATATACTTAGGAGTTTTATTCATTTTTTATTTAATTATTTTTGTCAGTCATGGAGCCTGAACTCAGCCTGGGTGCTGTCCCTCAGCTCTTCAGCTCAAGGCTAGCGCTCTACAACTTGGGCCACAGTACAACTTGTGGCTTTTTCTGCTTATATGGTGCTGAGGAATTGAACCCCTGGCCTCATGCATGTAAGGCAAGCACTCTACCACTGAGCCATCTTCCCAGCCCCAAGGGTTTTATTTTTAAAGTATATCCATAAGCCAGTGGGTTCTGGTGACTCATACCTGTCATCCTAGCAACTCAAGAGGCTGAGATCTGGGAATTGTGGTTCAAAGCCAGCCCAGGCAAGAAAGTCCTTGAGAGTCTTATCTTCAATTAACCACCAAAAAGCTGTTAGTGGAGCTGTGGTTAAGTTGTAGAGTGCCAGCCTTGTGCGAAAAAGCTCAGGGACAGAGCCCAGGCCCTGAGGTTAAGGCCAGCACACACACACACACACACACACACACGTTTATAGGGACAGAGCCCAGGCCCTGAGGTCAAGGCCAACACACACACACACACACACACACACACACACACGTTTATTTTTAGTTTTTCAAATTCCAGATCTGACGTGGAAGGAACAAGCCGGAAAACATTTTAAAACATTTTCCTGAATGTTACAATGGTGACTTTGAAAAACAGAATTTAAACCAAGAGTTGCGGCCACAGTTGTTAAACCCAGATGAGGCCCCCCCCCCACCCTCCCTCCACACACACTCCCGCCCTTCTTCCTTTCCTCCCTCCCCCTTTCCCTCTTGGGAGGGAAGATTTTTGCAACTTGCCAGCCAGAAGAAATACACAAAGCAGCTCCGAGTTGAACACGTGTTGTTTGGGGCATTTGGATTTGTGTGTTTCGGGGTTCTCTCCCACACACACATACACCCCAGGGCCTGGAAAAGGGGGCCGGTGGCTTTAGAAAACACGTTTTGCTTTTAGCAAAGCCCTTTGAATGACACTTGAAGTTTTCCAAAGGACTTTAGAGAGCTCTGGGTTGTGGAAGGCCCTGGGAAGGGGTGCTGGGGTACCCGGGGACTCGAGGCTCACCTGGAGGCCTGCTCGGAGGTGGTGGCGGATTCAGATCCTTTCCCTCAATGGTACTCGGGGGGGGGCAATCGCAGGGCTCCCCGGAATCGGCCCGGGCCCCAGGGAGCCCCGAGATCCGGGATTGGTGGGGGACTCCGAGTATCCGGGCCTCTCTCGGGGACTTAGCGGCTGCAGGACGGCGCAGGGGGGGGGGGGGGGGTGTGGAGGCTGCGGGACGCGGTGGGAGGGTGGAGGCCGGGCAGGCTCTGGGCGGGCGGCGGTGGGCGTGTTGTGGGCGTGGTCTCCAAGCGCCACGCCCACTTTCCCATCCTTGGCGTTCTTCCTGAGGCTCCCACCACCCTGGGGCACATGCTTGGCCACCTCCTCTGGTGAGGCCCACCTTCCCCTAACGACCCTCCCCTTGCCCTGGACCGGTTTCCCCCCCCCTCTACACCTCCCTCCCTCAAGTCTCTCTTTGTCACCTCAAATTGCCTAACTTCAATCAGTGGCTCAGCTGTGAGTCCTCCCTAGGTCTGATTTGAAACTCAGGGCCTGGGCACTGTCCCTGCGTTATTTTTGTTGTTGTTGAAGTTGTTCAAGGCTGGTGCTCTACCACTTGAGCCACAGCTCTGCTTCTGTTTTTTTGTTTTGTTTCGGGTTTTTTTTTTTTTTTTTGCTGGTTAATTGGAAGATAAGGATCTCACACAGGTTCCTGTCCCTGCTGGCTTTGAACCCTAGGTCCTCAGATCTCAAGCCCCTCCTGAGTAGCTGGGATTACAGGTGTGAGCCACTTGGCCCCCTGGCTAATAATAGTAATCATTTTTCTTGTACTCTATTCTTTCAGGTTCTGCTTCTAAGTATTAATTCTATTAATAAACCTAGGAAATTTCAGCAGCTACTTTCAGGGGATTCTTTGATTAATGTTCAGCCAACTCCAGTTTCAACAGCTTTAAGTCTCACTTCGCGGCTTAATTAATTAAACTCCCTGAAATGTTCTGCTTTCACAAAATTGAAACTGTTCAATTTTCTTCTAGAAGCGCCTCAGAAATTTCTCCCAAGCAAAAACCAGCCTAAGCACTTAACGTTTACGATAAATTAAACCACTCACAGTCTTTTAAACATTTACTCAGTGAAAACCTCTTTTATTCATGTTTCAAGTCCAAAGTAATGAATGACTCAATTACACAATTTATATTGGAAGATGTTCATTTATAGAACTCATTTGTAACATTGTCCATGATAGATCCTCTTAATTTTTTTTTTTTTTTTGCTGGTCGTGGAGCTTGAATTCTGGGCCTAGGCACTGTTCTGAGCTCTTCAGCTCAAGGCTAGCACCACCACTTGAGCCATAGCACCCACTTCCAGCTTTTTCAGTGTATGTGGTGCTGAGGAATGGAACCCAGGGCCTCATGCATGCAAGGCAAGCGCTCTACCACTGAGCCACCTTCCCAGCCCCAGATCCTCTTAATCTTAAAGTGACTTTAATACCAATGATTCCTGATTGTTCTTTTATTTTTTCCCCTTTGCTTCGGGGATTGAATTGCACTTGAACCACACTCCCAGCCCTTGTTTCTCAGATAGACTCTCATCTTTTTTTGGTCTGGACCATCTTCAGACACAGATCCTCCTACTGCTGCCGCTGGTTGATTAGAGATAAAAGTCCCACTCACAGACTTTCCTGCCCAGGCTTGCTTTCAACTGTGATCCTCAGATCTCAGCCTCTGATTTCCTAGGATAGCAGGCTTGCTTGGCTTAAGGGAGCAATATCATTTTTTTTTGGGGGGGGGGTCCGGTCGTTGGGCCTGAACTCTGGGCCTGGGCGCTGTCCCTCAGCTCTTCAGCTCAAGGCTAGCACTCTACCACTTGAGCCACAGCGCCACTTCCGGCTTTTTTCTTTTTGCTTATGAGGTGCTGAGGAGTTGAACCCAGGGCCTCATGCATGCAAGGCAAGTGCTCTACCACTGAGCCACCTTCCCAGCCCTGGAGCAATATCATTAACAAGAGCAATATTACTAGGAAGATAAGGATATTTGTGACTAGGGATTTGGGGTTAGGAAGGAAACCTAATCCCAAACCTCTAGTTATGAAAAGCAGTCTAATTATGAAACAAAACCAAGCAACCCTGCTGAACCCTTTTTTCAGTAGTGCAAACATGGGACCTGGAATGGCATGGGCTGGTCTGTCCCTTACACTCTTTGTTTTTTTGTTTTTTTTGTTTTTTGTCAGTCATGGGACTTGAACTCGGCCTGGGCGCTGTCCCTCAGTTCTTCAGCTCAAGGCAGACAGACTCTCTACTACTTGAGCCACATTACCACTTCTGGTTTTCTGGTGGCTTTTATTGGAGAGATAAGAGTCTCATGGACTTTCCTGCCTAGGCTAGCTTTGAACCATGATCCTCAGATCTCAGCCTCCTGAGTAGCTAGGATTATAGGCATGAGCCACCAGCGCCTGGCTGTCCCTTACATTCTTTCTGTATTCCATCTCCAGGCTAGAGCCAAATCCCCTGAGGACTATCAAATGTCACCCAGAGTGCTCCTGCCTACTTCATTCCAGGTCCCCTAGCCAGGCCAGCATGAGCAGGGACAGCAACAACAATTCTTTGAGGGTTTTGGGGGGATGATAATGGTCCTGCCCTAATCCACTGCCAGACTGATTTAAAAAAAAAATTATGTTTCCATTGCTAGCTATGAAATCCAAGGCCTAAGTATGTACTAGGCATGAGCTCAGTCCCCTCCCAGGAAGGGCAGGAAGATCGGATGTCAAGCTCCCAAGATGGCTGGAGGGAGACAGAGCAAGGGGCCTGCCTGCCCATCCATACATCAGCCCCAGGGGGTAGCAGCTGCCACCTATACTACACGGGGAGGGCAGGTCTTGCAGGTAAATGAGCTCTAACTCAGCCCTCCTTCCATAGCCAGAGGGTAGATTGGGCTGCACAAATTCTATCCAGGAACATGGATAATATATTCCTTAGGGGCTAGGAATGTGTCTCAGTGGTAGAGTGCTTGCCTAGCATGCATAAAGCCCTGGGTTTGATTCCTCAGTACCACATACACAGAAAAAGCTGGAAGTGGTGCTGTGGCTCAAGTGGTAGAGTGCTAGCCTTGAGCAAAAGAAACTCAGGGATTGTGCCCAGCCCCTAAATTCAAGCCCTAGGACTAGCAAATATATTCCTTAGCTGGGTGCTGATGGCTCACGCCTATAATCCTAGCTTCTCAGGAAGCTGAGATCTGATGATCACAGTTCAAAGCCAGCTCAGGCAGGAAAGTCCATGAGACCCTTATCTCCAATTAACCACCAGAAAACTGGAAGTGGCTATGTGGGTCAATGTGGTAGAGTGCTTGCCTTGAGCTGAAGAGCTCAGGAATAGCACCCAGGCCAGAGTTCAAGCACCATTACTCTCTCTCTCTCTCTCTCTCTCTCTCTATATATATATATATATACATATATTTTTTACATATAATATGATATATATATATATTACTTTGCTGGGCACCTGGTGTCCTCACCTGTAATCCAAGCTACTCTGGATTCTGAGATCTGAGAATCACCATTCAAAGCCAGCATGGGTAAATGTATTCCCTAGTTGGGCAATGGTGCTCCTGGCCTATAATCCTAGCTAGTCAGGAAGCTGAGAATTAGGGTTTAAATCCAGCCTGGGTAGAAAAATCCATGTCTTCATAAAGTCTCTCTTTTTTTTTGTTAGTCATGGGGTTTGAACCCAGGGCCCGGGAGCTATCTTGGAGCTCTTTTGCTCAAGACTAGCTCTCTATCACTTAGAGCCACAGTGCCACTTGTTTTTGAGTGGCTAATTGGAGATGAGTCTCATGGGGACTTTTCTTCCCTGGGCTGGCTTTGAACCATGATCCTGAGATCTCAGGCTCCTGACTAGCTAGGATTACAGGCATGAGCCACCTGCGCCTGACTTATCCATGAGACTCTTAACTCCAATTAACCACCTCCCCCCCAAAAAAGCAGGAAGTGGAGGCATGGCTCAAGTGGGAGAGCACCAACCTTGCATGAAAAAAACAAGCAAAAACACAAAGCCTTAAGTTTAAGACCCAGTACTGGTGCACATGTCAATGTGTGCGCGCATGCGCGCGCGCGCACACACACACATACACACACACACACACACACACAAACTCAAAGGTCTGAAGCAGTTTTGGCAAAATATTCAGTTTAGCTGGGAAGTTGGCTCAGTGGTAGAGCGCTTGCCTTGCATGCCTGAGGCCCTGGGTTCGATTCCTCAGCACCACATAAGCAAAAAGAAAAAAAGCCGGCAGTGGCGCTGTGGCTCAAGTGGTAGAGCGCTAGCCTTGAGCTGAAGAGCTGAGGGACAGCGCCCAGGCCCAGAGTTCAAGCCCCACGACCAGACCCAAAAATAAATAAATAAAAATAAAAATGAAATAAACAAGAATCAGTGTTTCTTAAGGATGGGGGTGTGGCTCCAGGTACCATCCTATTTTTTTTTCCAATGTCCACGTGGATAATTTTATCTTCACATCTCTAGTTGGTCCTCAGGAGCAGGACTTGATCCCAGCTCTGAAGCTGAGGATCAGATCAGAAATTTCCCCCATACACCAGGAGCAACAGCTGATAGAAAAATATCCAGAATGTGCCAGGCACCGGTGGCTAATGACTCATGCTAGCTACTCAGCAGGCTGAGATCTGAGGATCATGGTTTGAAGCCAGCCTGGGCAGGAAAGTCTATGAGACTCTTACATCCAATAAACTACTCAGAAAAAAGCCAGAAGTGGTGCTGTAGCTCAAGTGGTAAAGTGCTAGCCTTGAGCAAAAAAGAAGCTCAGGGACAGCACCCAGGCCCTGAGTTCAAGCCCCAGGACTGGGAGAAAAAATTAATAAAAATGGCTGCTGCTGCTGCTTGTAAACCCCTAAGTTTTGGAAGGAATCTGAGATCACCACCATATTCCTTTCTCCAATTCCTTTTCAGTCCATCAGAGACTTACCTGGTGGTAGATATTGCTGTTATACCATTCAGTGGGGTTGGGCAAAACAAAGGATTTGTCTGTGATAATCCGGTGAGCATCTAGAAGCTTGAAAAGAAGTTGGAACATACAATTACTGTGTATTCAGCTCCTCCCCTGTGGGAAGAAGAAGCCTGGGCTCACCACTTGTCTTTTGGGGTATCTTCCCATCTCCTGAATGTCCTTCTCCAAGAGCTTCCTGAGAGGGATCTCTAGACCCTTGGAATCCCATCTGACAGTGTACATCACTGATTGGTACCCCACACGTTTTGTGTTATTTCATAAATAACTAAATATAAAAAAATTAAGACATTTTATTAGGGCCAGGCACAGTGGCCCATGCCTGTAATCACAGCTTCTAAGGACTTGGGGAAGATGTTAAATTGAGGACTTTGTGGGGAAAAAGTTATCAGATTCTCAAGGTACAGGCAGAAGGACTGCAGCCTCAATCTGGTCCCAGGCAAAAATTCAAGATCCTATCTGAAAAGTAAAAGAAATGAGAGCGCTGTGTGTGTGTGTGTGTGTGTGTGTGTGTGTTTGCGTGCACGCACATGTGTGTGCATGTGTGTGTGGTTAAAGTGGTAGGCACCAGCCTAACAAGGGCAAGGTCTTGAGTTCAAGCTCTATCACTGAAAAAACAAAAAAAAAAAAGAATATAGATCTCAGCCTCCTAAGTAGCTAGGATTAGAGGTGTCAACCATCAGTGCCCAACTTTATTATTGTTTTGAGACAGAGGCTCATTATGCAGCCCAAGCCTGTCTGCCAACTCACAATCCTCTTTCCTTACCCTCCCAAGTGCTAGAATTACAGGCATACACAACAGAGCTCAGCAAAGCTTGACCTAATACCAAGTTCAGGATACCACCTCTCCTTTCTGAATCTCTTTTCTATGAGGTCCAGAAATATTGAAGAAACTGAATTATGTACTCCCAGGGGATGTGCTTGATTTGTAACAAGCGCTCACAACTCATAACTACACCTTTCACGCAGGTGCCAAAGGCCACCAGGCTGCAGAGGCGAGACTTGAACTTGAGCGGTTTGACTCCAGCAGGAAAGTTCTTAGCCAATCCTGTGTATGGCCACCTAAGGCAGGAAGCATGTAATCAGACAAGACAAAGTTGGGCCCAAGGCCAGTGTGGTGGACTTGAGCTGCTGTCCTCTAACAGATTTCTTAGGAGATGAGTAAAGGGCTTGAGGTGTGTCTCCTGGTAATCACGAGGGCTTCCGTCAGCAACCTGACCTTCAATTTCTCTCTTCAAAGGGTTGCAGGACTGCCAACGCTCACCACTCTGCCACTCTCAGATAGTTCTGGCCATAAACCCTCTTTCCTCCTCTGGGTCCAGGATCTGCCTCTTGAGGAGGTAGAAGGGTTTGTGGCTGGCTCTTCTGAACTAAGGACTTGGCCCTTGGAGAGTGCGGGGGAGCGGGGCGGGGGGGGGGGGGGTGGAAGGGCTTCACCTGAAGGAGATCGTGAAGCAGGTTTGGGAAGGAGCCCTAGGCACAGCTGTGATGTTTTCCTCCACCAACCAGCCATCTCCCTTATGCACATCTAGCCATATCTGGAGGCCTTCTGTTAAATGAAAAAGCTGCTGGTTCGCTCTGGGGGGATCCACGCAAAAGATCCCAGTAAATTCACTCTGCCCAATCGACCAGTTCCTTTGAGGCTCTCTGCCCAAGCCAAGCCAACAGCTTCAGTGAGGTCCTAGCCCTCCACCCAGAACGTGAGCCCTGCCCACAGCCTCTCCTATTGGCTCCCTACAGTCCCACCTATAGCCACACCCACTTAATTCCTTGTGGTTCTGCCCCTAAACCCTCCCATAGGCTTCCTTCTAGCCCCTCCTTCCTCAGAGGCCTCATCCTGGCCCCTTTCACTCATAACTTGAATGCGTGCCCACACTGGCTTTTTTTTTTTTTTTTTTTGTCGATCATGGGGCTTGAACTCTGGGCCTGGGCACTGTCCCTTAGCTCTTCAGCTATCAGCTACCACAGCGCCACTTCCGGTTTTCTGAGTGGTTTATTGGAGATGAGAGTTTCACGGACTTTCCTGCCCTGGCTGGCTTTGAACTGCGATCCTAATTTCTCAGCCTCCTGAGTAGCTAGGATTATAGGCTTGAGCCACCGACGTCCTGCCACGTTTTGGCTTTTTATAACCCCATCCCCTAAACCCCACCCACTTACTCCATTGCAGCTCTGCCCCAACCCATCCCAACAGCTTTTTTTTTTTTGTCTGTCCTGGGGCTTGAACTCTGGGCCTGGGTGCTGTCTCTGCACTCTTCAGTTCAAGGCCAGAGCTCTACCACTTGAGCCACAGCACCACTTTACCCCTATAGCTACAACCCCTGCCTCTTAGCTCTTTCCCTAGCCCCTCCCACCAGCTCCCTTTGCCACACCCACACCTTTCCTGGAGGCCCTACCTCTAGCCCCGCCCACCAGCTTCTATCACTCCCCTAGCTCTTTCCTTCGGCACCTTTTAACCACGCCCCCTTAACACCCCATCCACCGCCCCTGCAGGCCCCGCCTCTAACTCCAACCGTCGTTCCCCTCTTTAATCCTCGCCCCTGTAGCTGCTCTCATAGGCTTCTTTTAGCTACATCTCTTCAATACCCCACCCACCGACCCTCTGACACCTTGGTCTTGGTCCCTGCTACAGGCTCCTCAAACCGTGCCCCTTTAATAACCCACCCCACCCAAGGCCACGCCCACACTCTTCCTTCAACTCCGCCCACTCACCACCCCACCCACCGGCTCCCTGGCGCCACACCCCTGATTACGCCCCTAATTTATTCAAACCACGCTCCTCGACAGTCCTATCCCTTCCGAGGATCTGTCCGTGACCACACCCATGTTTTAACCACCCCCACAAACCACTCCACCCGCCAGCTCGCTGGGGCCCCGCCCCAGGCGCACCCAACCACGCCCCCTACACAAGCCACCCTCCAATGGCATAAGATTACGCCAAAGGGGCGGGTCTCTTTAACCACGCTCCTTCAACACCCCACCCACCGGCTCCCTGGTGCCCCGCCCACCGGCTCAGCGCCCTTGGCTCCCGCAGCCCCACCTGGGCCGCACGAGTTGCGGTTGAGGTTCTGCTGAGTGCGTTGCAGCTGGCGGAAGCGGCCTAGAGGACCCGGCCTGGCGTCGCGGGCGGGGCGCAGGCGGCTGCGGACGAGCGGCAGCAAGGCGCGGCGGGTGGCGCTGGGGTCTGGGGCCAAGATAGCAGCCAGAGCGCCTGGCCGTCCACCAGGGCGCGCCAGTCTCGTCACCCCAGGTGGCATCTAGCGTTTTGGGGGGGACACGTGGCAGGAGCAGCTCTGGGGGAAACTGGCTCAGTCTGAACGTCTTTTTGGAGTTGGGGTCCGGCGTGGGATTCCGAGTGGCCCGACCACAGTAGGCAGAGATGTCCATGGTGGGCGGGCCTAGACGCAGACAGGGGCTGCAGGTCAGCAAGGATCAAGGCTTCAGGGAACCTGAGAGCCTGCGGGCCACTCGAACCCCGAAGCTGTCAGCCGTCTCCGCACCTCTCCATCCCCGGTCTGTCCTCAGATCGGCACCCCCAGCCCACCTTCAGCTCCATACCTGGCAGACCTCCCCAAGTCCTACCCCCAGACCCCGGGCATGTTTCTAGGGTGCTCACTGTCCTGGCCTCTCCACTCTCCAGGTCTCCACTCCCCTTACTGTCCAGCCCCTCATCCTGGTTCCCTTCTTCTCCTCTCCACACCCCACCTCCTCTTTCTGTCTTGGGATATCCAGCCCAACCTGACACCACTTGATGACTCAGGGCCCAGGGTGAGTTCCCCATGGTCTATACCAGCCGACCCCTGGGAGTGTTCCACATTCTGTTTAAGAAGCCTGGAGCCCAGCAACCACAGTTATTTTGATCAGGCATCCCAGTGGAAGGCCTCCCAGTTAACTCATTTAAACTTTCATCTTGGGCCAGGAGCCAGTGGCTGACACCGGTCATTTTATCTACTCACGAGGCTGAGATCTGAGGATCGTCATTTTAAATCAACCCAGGCAGGAAAAGTCCATGAAATTCTTATCTCCAATGAACCACCAACAAGCCTTAAATAGAGGTGTGTGGTAGAGAGCTCTAGCCTTGAGGGAAGAGATCCCTGATTCAGCGATCTTTCTTCCTCAGCCTCCTGAGTGCTAGAAATGGAACCAGAATTTTAGATGCCAGATCCAAACTCCTGGGGTTTCCATGTGGCAGATCTAGCACTTGCCTGGATGCAAATAAATACATAATAATGATGAAGGGCAGAGAAAGATTTCTTTTTTTATTTTTTTTAAAATGATTTCTTATTTATTTATTTTTTGGGGTCCAGTTGTGGGGCCTGAACTCTGGGCTTGGGCACTGTCCCTCAGCTCTTCAGCTCAAGGCTACCACTCTACCTCTTGAGCCACAGCACCACTTCTGGCTTTTTTCTTTTTGCTTATGTGGTGCTGAGGAATCGAACCCAG
>NW_012267308.1:5422388-5445424 GCF_000151885.1 Dipodomys ordii
CTTGAGCCACAGCACCACTTCTGGCTTTTTTCTTTTTGCTTATGTGGTGCTGAGGAATCGAACCCAGGGCCTCAGGCATGCAAGGCACGCGCTCTACCACTGAGCCATCTTCCCAGCCCCGAGAAAGATTTCTTACATGGCATGGGAAGACAGCACTTCAGTACATCTTCAGCCATCTTTGGGGTACAGAAACAAGCTTTAGATTTAAATAGACAAAGAATTAGAGCAGAGGATGAAAGGATGAAACAGACTCAGTCACTGACTGATAGCTGGGCTGATTCTCCTGGGACTATTTTGGTTTAACACCTTTTGTGTGTGTGTGGGGGGGGTAGGTCATGGGGCCTGCACTCGGCCTGGGCGCTGTCCCTCAGCTCTTCAGCTCAAGGCTAGCATTCTACCACTTGAGCCACAGTGCCACTTCCCACTTATTTTGCTTGTATGGTGCTGTGGAATTGAATCTAGGGCCTCATACATGCAAGGCAAGCACTCTACCACTGAGCCACCTTCTCAGCCCCGGTTTAACAACATTTTGATGGCTAATCATCATTTGTGAGATATTAAGAGATAGGAATCAGCTGGCCACTGGTGGCTCATGCCTATCATCCTAGCTAATCAAAAGCCTGAGATCTGAAGATTGTGGGCCGAAGCCAGCTTGGGCAGGAAACTCCATGAGACTTATCTCCAATTAAGCACCTAAAAACCAGAAGTGGTGCTGGTGGCTCAAGGTGGTAAGTCAGCCTTGAGAAAAAGAACTCAGGGATTAGTGACCACGTGTGAGTTCAAGCCCCATAACTGATGAGAGAGAGAGAGAGAGAGAGATCTTATTCTCTCAGGGTTTAGAGGTGAGGAATAAGAATACCTGTCTGGATAGATTCCCTGTGATGAAATGGGTAGCTTTATGAAACAATAGAGGAGAAGACAAACACAGCTGCACAGCCCACCTCTTGATGTGCCAACTTAAGTTGCTGCCGGCAAAGCCAACACTGGATATGCCCTCTGCCTGACCTTGGACATCAGAAACTGTGAGCCAAATTAAACTACTTATCTTTAACAACTTATCCAGCCTCCAGTATTTCCTCATAGTAACAGAAAACAGACACATTCTCCAGTTAAAAAAACCAGAGGCCTGGGAATGTGGCTTAGTGGTAGAGTGCTTGCCTAGCATGTATGAAGCCCTAGGTTCCATTCCTCAGTTCCATATAAACAGAAAAAGCAAGAAGTCTTGAGCAAAAGAAGCTCAGGGACAGTGCTCAGGCCTTGAGTTCAAGCTCCAGAACTGGCAAAGAAGAAGCAGGAGGAGGAAGTGGAGGAGGGCAGCAGCAGTGGCGGCGACCAGAAAAGGGAGCTCTGGGGACTTGGCTAAAGAATTAGAGCATCTGGCCGGGCGCTGGTGGCTCACGCCTGTAATCCTAGCTACTCAGGAGGCTGAGATCTGAGGATCGCGGTTCAAAGCCAGCCCGGGCAGGAGAGACCATGAGACTCCTATCTCCAATAAACCACCAGAAAAAAAAACTGGAAGTGGCGCTGTAGCTCAAGTGGTAGAGCGCTCGCCTTGAGCTGAAGAGCTGAGGGGACAGCGCCCAGGCCCAGAGTTCAAGCCCCACGACCCGACAAAAAAAAAAAAAAAAAAGAACACAAGAATTAGAGCATCTGCCAGGCGCCAGTGGCTCACGCCTGTCATCCTAGCTAATAAGGAGGCTGAGATCTGAGGATCAAGGTTCAAAGCCAGCCCAGGCAGGAAAGTCCGTGAAACTCTTATCTCCAATAAACCAGCAGAAAATAGGAAGTGGCTCAAGTGGTAGAGCGCTAACCTTGAGCTGAAGAGCTGAGAGAGAGCGTTCAGACCCAGAGTTCAGGCCCCATGACTGACAAAAAAGAAAGAAAAAGAAAAAAGAAATAGAGTATCTGATTAATAAGGCAAGGTTGTGGTTTAAAACTTCAGTACTGCCTGAAGGGTGGAAGAGAAAGAAAAGAAAACCAGAAAAGGGCTTTAGGAAGTGCCAGCTGTTTTTTGTTTTATTTATTTATTTGTGTGTGCCAGTACTAGGGCTTGTACTCAGGGTCTGCAAACTGCCCCTTAGCTTTTTTTTTTTTGGTCCGGTCGTGGGACCTGAACTCTGGGCCTGGTAGCTGTCTCTCAGCTCTTCAGCTCAAGGCTAGTGCTCTACCACTTGAGCCACAGTGCCACTTCCGGCTTTTTTCTTTTTGCTTATGTGGTGCTGAGGAATCGAACCCAGGGCCTCATGCATGCAAGGCAAGTGCTTTGCCACTGAGCCACCTTCCCAGCTCCCCCTTAGCTTTTTTTTTTTTTTTTTTTGCACAAGGCTGGTGCTCTACCACCTGAGCCACAACTCCGCCTCCAGCTTTTGGTGGTTTATTAGAGAAAAAAGGCTCACAGATTTTCTTGCCAGGATTGGCTTTAAACTTCAATCTTCAGATATCAGTTTCCTGAGTAGCAAGATGACAGGCATGAACCACCCAGCCTTAAACACATTATAAAATTTGTTGACACAAGCATGGAGGCGGTAATGATGAATGAATATTTGGAATCATGGGTAAGAAGAGGTATTTAGGTGCCTAGTTAGAGTGAAACTCATGATATTCTGGAGTGGCCAGAGTCTACCCCTTCATGTTCTGTGCCATCCCAGCTATCATTTCTGGCTCAGCCCGGTAGCAGTGCTGTTAGCCAAATTTCTTATCTGTTCTTCTCTGCTGCCATTGTTTGTGCCCGTGTCCTTGTTTCTTCCAACATTGCTCCTCCACTGTGCCAGCACAAGTGACAGCTTTCGATGGCTTCTCTAGGCTTACTTGATGACTATCACAAATGTATGACCAATATCCAGCACCAGTGGCTCACACCTGTCATCCTAGCTACTCAGAAGACTGAGATCAGAGAATCACAGTTCCAAGTCAGCCTGAGCAGGAAAGTCCATGAGCCTCTTATCTCCAATGAACCAGCAGAAATATGGAAGTAGAGTTGTGACTTAAAGTGGCAGAACACCAGCCCTGAGTGAAAAAGCTCAGGGACAGCATTCAGGCCCTGAGTTCAGGCCCTAGGCCTGGCACACATTCAAAAAAGAATTTTTTTTTTTTTTTTTTAGGTCTGAGAGCAGCACTCTAATTTGGTACCTACTACTTTCACTCACTGGCTGGTGCTCTACCAACGGAGCCATGCCTCCAGTCCCAAGAACTTGGTTATTATGACCGAAGCCCAGGCCTGAACTCCATTTTACACAAAAATAGTTTGTAACTTTCTTAATTTATTTACTGAGTAAAACAAGGGAAGTTTGTTCACTGGTCACCATTTTGGTATTTGAGTAACAAAGACAATGACACCTATGTCTGACTCCATTATGGCAAATTCAGTTAACATTCTGGAAGATTCTTACCACCTCCCTCCCCCACCTCTGCCCCACTCAGATTCCTAAAGCCTATTGTAATGTCTCCTAGCTTAATGAGGCCTGAGACTCGGCTTTATTTTTCTAGAAATGACTTTCCTGTGATTCTTCGTAGCTGACGGTAGAGTTCAAAGCTTGCTCAGCATGTACAGGCCCTGGCTCTGTGCCCCAACATCACACCAAGTTGTTTTAGTTTCCCTTTATTACAATAAGGGGTATTGTCCTGATTTAACACAAATCTGTATGTGAGTGGGTTATATTATCCATCAATTTCATTTCAGGGTGATAAAAGAAGCATGTGCAAATATTCATTAGGACACAAATCAAAAGTCAAGACAGATCCAGATGCCAGCATCTCATACCTGTCATCCTAGCGACTCAGGAGCCTGAGAGCTGAAGATTGTGGTTCAAACCCAACCTGGGCAGGGACAGTGCCCAGACTCTGAGTTCAAGCCCCAAAACTGGCACACACTCACACACAAACCCACAGAAAACTAACCATAAGTCTGTTGCAAAGATAAACATTCTCTTTTCACATAATCTAGAAATTGTAATTATTGATACTTACTTTAAGAATTGAACACTTAGCCAGGTGCTGGTGGCTCATGACTTGAGATCTGAGGATCATGGTTTGAAGCCAGCCTGAGCAGGAGTCAATGAGACTCTTATCTCCAATAAACTACTCAGAAAAAGCTCAAAGTGGTGCTGTGGCTCAAGTGGTAGAGCGCTAACCTTGATCACAAAGGGGCTTAGGGACACTGCCTGAGTTCAAGCCCCACAACTGGCAAAAAAAAAAAAAGAACTAAACATTTAAGGACACAAGCAAATAAAAACCTATACATTCAGGGCTGGGAAGGTGGCTCAGTGGTGGAGTGCTTGCCCCACATGCATGAGTCCCTGGGTTCGATTCCTCAGCACCAAGTAAATAGAAAAAGTCGGAAGTGGTCTTGAGTTAAAGCACTCAGGGACAGTGCCCAGGCCTAGAATTCAAGCCATACTACCGACAAAAAAAAAAAAAAAAACAACCCTATCCATTCGCATTTTGAGTAAGTTTATTCCTAATTGTCAAATCTTGGAAGCAGCCAGGTGTAATGGTGCACACCTGTAATCTGAGGATCTCAGTTCAAAGCCAGCCTGGGCAGGAAAATGTGAGACTCTTTTTTTTTTTGGTTGGTCATGGGGCCTGAACTCTGGGCCTGGGCGCTGTCCCTCAGCTCTTCAGCTCAAGGTTAACACTCTACCACTTGAGCCACAGCGCCACTTCCGGCTTTTTCTGCTTATGTGGTGCTGAGGCATTGAACCCAGGGCTTCATGTATGCAAGGCAAGCGCTCTACCACTGAGCCACCTACCTTCCCAGCCCCCATTTTATTTTTTTATAGAGATCCATTCTTTAATATTTTAAAGAATGCACTGCCTAACTTGTAAAGTGTTAAAATTCTATTTTAGAAAAAAAAAGCCAGAAGTGGAGCTGTAGCTCAAAATGGTAGAACACTAGCCTTGAGCAGAAAAACCTCAGGGAGGGCACCCAGGCCTAGAGTTCAAGCCCCAGGATTGACAAAAAAAAAAAACTGTATGGGGTGGCAGGGATCCCCAGCTCTGTTCCTGGCAGTGCAATCTCAGAGTAAGTGAGCTTCCTTCTTTGAGCCTCAGTTTCCTCATCTGGAAAATGGGGGTATGAGGAGACTGCCTCATGGTGTATGACACAAGTTGAGAGGCCAGCTGCCTGCACCCATGACCGTGACAATGAGCCACAGATGAGCGGCACGGGGGCTGTCCCAGCATCTTCTTGCAGTTGAGACCTTTGAGTCACTGTCCCTTCCCTGATGCAATCCAGACAGGGTGGCACGTGCCCTGGGCACGCCCCTTCGACGTGGCAGTGCACACGTCTGCTGGTGCATGACGGCACATGCAGTCAGGATGCAATCACAAGGCTGCTTCCCTCCGGTCAGTCTCAAATTTGTGCCCTCCTCTACCCCACCCCTGGCCAGGTATTCTAGCTACTGAGGATTGCAGTTCTAGGCCAGCCAGTGCAGAAATGTTCCATAAGACTCTGTAAACATGGAGAGAAGCTGAATGCAGTGGTGCAGGCTTGGGAGCCCAGCAATGACAGAATAGGGAAACACAGGCAGAAAGCAAAGACACGAATCCTACAAATCATCAGCAAAAAGCAGGGTGGTTCAGTCTATGCAACTATAAATGCCCTGAGTTCAAATCCCTAGTAGGACAAAGAGACCGAGGGATACTTGGGCATGCACAATATCCACTGGGGAGGATATTCCACTGGAAAACATCTATTTATTAAAATATCATTTAGCTACTTGTGTGCACACCAGTAGCCAGCTTGAACTCAAGGCCTCATGCTGGCTAGGCCAGGATTCTACCAGTTGAATGATGCTTCCAGTCCCCTCTTCTTTTCTTCATTAGTTATTTTCCATATAGGGTCTCACTTTATGCCAGATCTGGACTGTGATCCCCGTATTTGTGCATCCCCCAAGCCTCTGGAGATAACCAGCATGTCCACCACATCTAGCCATTGTGCTTCTCCTGGTGCTGGAACAATGGGGGCCCTGTTATACCTAGCCAGTAGTTGAGATGAGTCTTGAGAGAATTTTCTTGTCTGGGATGGCCTCAAGCCATGATACCCCTGATCGTGGCTTCAAAATGACAAGCTTGAGCCACCATGCCAGGCTGATTACATAAGATCTTTGGTGCATAACTGCAGGTATTATGTCCTGAGTTCTTGGCGCCACACCCTGTCTTACACATGCTGTACCTTTCCAAGCACTCCTAGGTCAGCTCTGACACCCCTATTGTCCACACCAGGATTCTTGGGGGCGGGGGGGGGAAACACTTGCCAAGGTCACTAGGGCAAGAAGAGATAAAACAGGATTCAAGCCCTAAGGTTATCATCAGTACCCTGGGCCTTAAAATCTCCTCGGCTCTGCCTACCTTCTGATTTTTCTGAGTTGGGACAATATTCCTTTCCTACTAGGAAACAGATTTAACAAGGGAAAGACTGCTTAAGAATGTGACTCATAGCCAGACATCAGTGGCTTACACCTGTCATCCTAGCTACTCAGGAGGCTGAGATCTGAGGATCGTGGCTTGAAGCCATCCCAGGCAGGAAAGTCCATGAGACTCATCTTCAGTTAATCACAGAAAAAGCAGGAAATGGCACTGTGGCTGAAGTGGTAGAGCACTAGCCTTGAGCAACAGAAACTTAGGGACAGTGCCCAGGCCCAGAGTTCAAGCTCCAGGAGTAACAAAAAGAAAAAAGAAAAAGAATGTGGCTTATGAATCTTTATTAGCTGGGTACATTACTCTGAGAAAAATCAAATCCTTGCCTCACACCATACAGAACGCAAAATGAGAAAGCAACTAGAAAGAAACTAAGACAGTATCTTTCTGGAGGTACAGAAGGATTTCTCTCTCTCTCTCTCTCTCTCTCCCCTCCATTTCTAGCCCAGTCACTAAAAGTTGGAGGAAATTTTTAAAAATCCAATTGAAGTTCAAAGCCAGCCCAGGCAGGAAAGCCCATGAGACTCTTATTTCCAATAAACCACCAGAAAACTGGAAGTGACATTGTGGCTCAAGTGCTAGAGCACTCGCCTTGAGCTGAAGAGCTGAAGGACAGAGCCCAGGCCCAGAGTTCAAGCCCCATGACCAACAACAACAACAACAACAACAGGCCAGCAGGAGGCCAGTGGCTCACATCTGTAATTGTAGCGACTCAAGAGACTGAGATCTGAGGATTGGGGTTCAAAGCCACCCAGGGCAGGAAAGTCTGTGAGACTTTTATCTCCAATGAACCACCAAAACACCATAAGTGAGGCTGTGGCTCAAGAAGTAGAGTTCCAGCTTTGAACACAAAAAGTGCCCAGATGGTACCCAGGCCCTGAGTTCAACCTAGGACAGGCCCCAGAAGGACACCACAGGAAAAGGCCTGTATGCAAATGAGCTGATAGATTTTACTCCTCAGGGAAATGCAAATTCAAATTACAATGAGCTATTGTCATATATGCACCAGAGTGAAGGAAAAACCAACTGCTTATGCAGGCTCAGTGCTGGTGAGGAGCTGGAAACTTGCCAATTTGGCTGGTGGAAGGGGAAATCACCACAGCTGTCTTGGAAAACTCTTTGGTGATATCTACTAAAGACAAATACATAGCTGAGTGTGGTGGCTCACACCTGTCATCCTGTTGACTCAGGAATTGGAGATCAGGAGAATTGAGGTTCCGGGATAGCCTGGGCAAACAATTATTATTTTTTTTTTTTTTGGTCCAGTCGTGGGGCCTGAACTCTGGGCCTGGGCGCTGTCCCTCAGCTCTTCAGCTCAAGGCTAGCGCTCTACCACTTGAGCCACAGCACTACTTCCAGCTTTTTTCTTTTTGCTTATGTGGTACTGAGGAATCGAACCCAGGGCCTCATGCATGCAAGGCAAGCGCTCTACCACTGAGCCACCTTCCTAACTCCTGTATATTTATTTTATGTGTGCAAAAACAGAATCTAGGGAAGGTCTTCCCCCAACCTGCCAATGGCTCAGAACCCTCTGGAACCCCAGAACTTGACTGCTGCTTTTCTCTGGGTGTGTGGGTGGGTGGGGGAGGTTAGTTGATTGTTTTTTTCTGTTGGCTTGGGGCTTGAACTGAGTGCCTGAAAGCTACCCCTGAGCTCTTTTGCTCCAAACTAGCACTCTACCACGTTGAACCACAACTCTACTTCCGGTTTTCCAGTGGTTCATTGGAGATAAAAGTCTGCCTGGGCTGGCTTCAAACTATTATCCTCAGATCTCAGCCTCCTGAGTAGCTAGGACAACAAACATGAGCACCAGTGCCTGGCTTGTTGTGTGTGTGTGTGTGTGTGTGTGTGTGTGTGTGTGTGTGTTGTGGGGCCTGAACTCTGGGCCTAGGCACTGTCCCTCAGCTCCTCAGCTCAAGGCTAGCACTCTACCATTTGAGCCATAGTGCCATTTCTGGCTTTTTCTGCTTATGTGGGGCTGAGGAATCGAACCCAGGGCCTCATGCATGCAAGCAAGCACTCTACCACTTAGCCACCTTCCCAGCTCTGTGTGTGTGTGTGTGTGTGTGTGTGTTTTAAGGGAGATTTCTTCACATACACAAAGCCTCAAACTCAAGATCCTCTTCCCTCAGCCTTCCTGAGTTCTGAGATTACAGAAGTGCACTACTATACGTTGCTATTTTTTGTTTTTGTGTTTTGCTTTAAATAGAGACCCTGGAAGATGGGGGGGGGGAGATCCAAACCTGACAAAAACTTCATTTTAGTCCCTCCCACTCCCAGTGAGGTTGGGATGGGGGGGTGGTCTCTGAAATTAGTGTCTTCAACAAGCAGAATCCCATACTCTGAATTTACAAAGGCGCATCAGGGAAACTTGATGCTCAGAGTGTCTCATAACGTGTGTGTGTGTGTGTGTGTGTGTGTGTGTGAGAGAGAGAGAGAGAGAGAGAGAGAGAGGAGCTACCTTCACTTAAAAATAGCTCATCGAGATTTGGCAACCATTTCCCCCATTTGCTCCTTCATTAGAACCCCCACCCCAGGCCTAGGCAGAGTTGTGAACTAACGATCAAAAAAATCCCAGCAGAGTTAGGTGCTGGTGTGTCATCCTCAGGGGGCTGAGATCTGAGGATTGCCGTTCAAAGCCAGCCCAGGCAGGAAAGTCTGTGAGACTCTTATCTCCAATGAGCCACAAAGAAAAAAAAAAGCCAGAAGTGGAGCTGTGGCTAGAACACTAGCCTTGATAACAAAAGTTCAGAGACAGTACCCAGGCTCTGAGTTCAAGCCCCAGAAGTGGCACCCCCCCCAAAAAAAAATAATAAAACTAAAAAATATCCCAGCAGATCAGTACCTGGTCTTGTTCCAGGAGAGGCTTGTCCTCCATTACAAAATATCATTCCTCAACTGCTTGTCTCATTGTCCTGGAAGCCCATGGGGTATGAACTATCATCGCCTCCTTTTTTTTTGGTTTGTTTTTAAACAGGTGAGAAAACAGAAGTGGAAAGAAATTGAGAACCTGCCTAGGGCGCTGATTCCAAAGCCTCTTTGTCTGGGGAAGTTTGTTTGAAAGATGCCGGGTGGGGGGAACTCAGCTGGGGACAGAGTTTGTTGGTTGGAAGGAATGAGGGAAGATACTAAGTCTGGGACTTCCCCTCCGAGCTACACACCTGGGTACCTGGGATGGGGGTGTCGGTGGCCTTGAGGGGGCCTCTCCCACTGGGAGTGGGGAATAAACATGGCCTTACCTGTTCCGGCGTTCATCTGTGGTCCAGCTCAGAGATGGTGACAGACAGCGAGAGCCTCTCATGCCTTTCTGGGTCCCCCAGTCCTTGTGCCCCACCCTGGGGGAGGCAGGTGGTGGGCGTAGGGTGACAGGGACCGGATTGACCTGTGGGACCCGGGGCCCAAGCTGTCGGGGAACCTGTCACCCCAAAGAAGCCTGCTTTTCCGGGGTTGGGACAGCCTGTGGGCGGAGGGAGCCTTGGATTCTTCCAACGCATAAATACTGGGGTGACATTGGTGGCCCAAACCAGCGTGTATGTGTGTGTGTGTGAACAGGGTGAGTCCAGGTCCCAGGGGTTCTCCTGGCCACAGCTCCTGGATTTTGGGGAACTAGGATGGAAGTGGAGGAGATGGTTCCAGCTTGGAACCATCCAGTGAAGCTCTCAGGGGAGAGGTGGGATAAGCCTGCATCCCCCGAAGAAAAGGAGGGCCAGGGAGAAATAGGGGTGTCCATGCAGGTGCAGAATGGGGTGCCAGGGAGGGCGGAGGTAGGCCAGGATTAGAGTGACTTCAGGCAGGTTGCAATTCTGAGATCTGGGAGTGCAATGTGAGATGATGGTGATCCAGACCTAATGAGGGGTGCTGGGGATCGTCCCCCAGGGCATGACCAATGTCATGTGGGGAAGCAAAGAATGTGGGGAAGCAAACAGCAAGAGACTGAGGCTGGAAAGCTGAGGGTGGAGGTTTCCCAAGAGAACCGCCTTCCTCCCCCCCCCCCGCCCCCCTTCTATCTTCCCAAATGTCTTTGGTAGGATGTAAGCCAGGCTGCCCTGATGGGATGGGAAGTTCGAATCCCAGCCCTATCACAGGCTAGCTGTACCCCTAAGCCACCTGGTGACACAGTTTCTCACCCATGACTGATGATGATGCCAGTCATCCGGCCCCGCCTCCTCCTAGGAATGTGGAGAGACTCCTGCAGTTAATGTATGCGAGGCACAGGGCAGGCCCCAGCCTCCAGCTGGCTGTCCATCTTGACTCGCTTCTCTTAGCCCTCCAGACCATCCTGCTCGCCCCCCCCCCCACCCAGCCGGACAAACCACCTGACAGCCTGACAGATCCTGGACTCCCATCCTTCTTCACCTTCCTTGCTGGTCTCTGAAAGTCCCCCCACCTGGCAGGCATGTGCCCACGTTTTGGCTGCTGGGTCTGTTGCTATCTGCTTCTCCTTGCAACCAGGAAAGTCCAGGGGACCCCAGGAGACCCCAGTGCCATGCCAGAACAAATCCATCTGTCTTATCCAGGTAAGTGGCTGGGACTTCTCCTGAAATGTCTCCCAGAATCCTCCACAGTGGGCTGAGCCTCCCACTGGGGTCTGCCTCTTTGAGATTCCCCCCAAGCAGTCCTATGGGAGATGTCGGATTGGAAGTGCTCTGTGGCTTTCCCCACTCACCCCGTCACACGTGTGAGGACAAGGGCTGAGGGTGGACTCTGGACCCGGATCCAGCCTGGGTGCATTTGAAGTCCAAGAAACAGGACTCAATTTCCTCCTCCTCCAAACAATGGGTTCACTCCTGTGGGGTCACAATACTGAGCTTGGTGTGGGTAGTGGTGATTCTTGTCTGACTTGTTCTTGGTGGTAGTGGTGGTCATGGGTCTTGAACTCAGAGCTTGGGCACTGTCCCTGGGGTTTTTTTGCTCAAGCCTAGTGTTCTACCACTTGAGCCACAGCCCACTTCCAGTTTTCTGGTGGTTCGTTGGAGGTAAGGGTCTTACAGACTTTCCTGACTAGGTTGGCTTTGAACCCCAATTCTTAGATCTCAATCTCCTGAGTAGCTAGGATTATGGGCATAAGTCACTAGTGTCCAGTTCAGAACTCTTTATGTGGCTTAGTGGTAGAGTGCTTGCCTAACATGCTGGGTTCGATTCCTCAGTACCATATACACAGAAAAAGCCGGAAGTGGTGCCATGGTTTAAGTGGTAGGGTGCTAGCCTTGAGCAAAAGAAGCTCAAAAGGGACAGTGCCCAGGTCTGAGTTCAAGCTCCAGGACTGGCAAAGAAAGAAAGGAAGGAAGGAAGAAAGAAACCTTTGAGCCACTGAAAACTGAACCCCAAAGGGCTGTAGTTTATACAAGTTGTATCTGTTGATCTTTTCCATATTAAAAATGAAAGCTGACAACTGGAACTTAGTGGGGGAAACACCTGTGTCGTATTTGTGACTCCCTGAGTTACATCCCCAGCACAGCACCCCAAATGCCTCCAACACCCCGACATTTATAGTATTTATTTATTTCTTATGCCAGTATTGGGACTTGACCTCAGGGCTTGGGCCTGGTCTTTTAGCTTTCTTACTTAAGGCTGATGCTCTACCACTTGAGTCACAACACCACATGTGGCTTTTGGGTAGTTAATTGTAGATAAAAGTCTCATGGGAACTGGGAATGTAGCTTAGTGGTAGAGGGCTTGCCTAGCATGCATGAAGCCCTGGGTTTGATTCTTCAGTACCACAGAAACAGAAAAGGCACTATGGCTCATGTAGTAGAGTGCTAGCCTTGAGCACAGAAAGGCTCAAGGGCAGAGCCCAGACCCCTGAGTTCAAGCCCCAGGACTGGCAAAAAAAAAAAGTCTCATGGACTTTCCAGCTGGGGCTAGCTTTGAACCAGGATCCTCAGAGCTCAGCCTCCTGAGTAGCTGGATTGCAGGTGTGAGCCTGTAATGGCCAGCTACCTTGACATTTTATTTTTTTTGGTCAGTGGTGGGGTTTGAACTCAGGACCTGGACACTGTCCCTGAGATTTTTTTTTTGCTCAAGGCTAGCACTCTACCACTTTGAGTCACAGGATCACTTCCAGTTTTCTGGTGGTTAATTGGAGAACACAGTCTCATGGACTTGCTTGCTCGGGCTGGCTATGAACTATGATCCTTAGATCTTAGCCTCCTGAGCAGCTAGGATGACAGGTGTGAGCCACCAATGCCCAGACTGACTTTTTTTTTCTTTTGCTGCTGATCCTAGAATTTGAACTCAGGGCCTGAGCTTTTGTGCTCAAAGCCAGGCTCTACCACTTTGAGCCACGGGGTCATTTTGGCTTTTTGATGGTTCATTGGAAATAAGAGTCTCATGAACTTTCCTGCCAGGGGCTGGCTTTGAGATTCTCAGAATTCAGTCCCCTGAGTAACTTAAGATTACAAGCGGGACCCACTGACACTCAGCTTCCCTTGACGTTTTTTAAGAAGGTAGTTTCTTAGCTCAGTGTGATAGTGCCTGCCTGTAATGCTAGCTACTGAGTAAGCAGATAGTAGGAGGACTGAAACCCCATCTCAATCCATTAGAAAAACAAAACAAAACTGGGCTTGGTGTCATGAGTGCCAGTCATCCCAGCTACTCATAAAACATCAATAGAGAGATCGAGAGCCAAGTGAGTCTGGGCATAACCTTGAGACTTTTTTTTTTTTTGTCGGCTGTAGGGCTTGAACTCTGGGCCTGCGTGCTGTCCCTCAGCTCTTCAGCTCAAGGCGAGCGCTCTACCACTTGAGCTAAAGCGCCACTTCCGGTTTTCTGGTGGTTTATTGGAGATAGGAGTCTCACAGTCTCTCCTGCCCGGGCTGGCTTTGAACCAGGATCTTCAGATCTCAGCCTCCTAAGTAGCTAGGATTACAGGCGTGAGCCACCAGCGCCCGGCTTAACCTTGAGACTATTCAACAAATAATGAAAGTAGAAAAGTTGAAGGCATGGCTCAAGTAGAAGAATACCTGGGTTCAAACCACAGTACCACCAAAAACCAAAGAAAGAAAGACAAAAAGAGGAAGGGAAATAGGGAGGGATATGTGAGGGTTGGCATTTGTTGGCCAAGTAGCCTACCTCTTCCTGGTGCTCCTGTGAAATCCACTGACTGCCAGCTGGCTTTGTGTTTGTGTCAGTCCTGAGGCTTGAACTCAGAGCCTGGGTGCTGTCCCTGAGCTTTGGTGCTCAAGGTTAGAGCTTTACCACTTGAACCACAGCTCCAGTTCTAGTTAGTTGATGGATAATTGGAGATAAGAGTTTCATAGACTAGGGCTGGGAAGGTGGCTCCAGTGGTAGAGCGCTTGCCTTGCATGCCTGAGGCCCTGGGTTCGATTCCTCAGCACCACATAAGCAAAAAGCTGGAAGTGGCGCTGTGGCTCAAGTGGTAGAGCACTAGCCTTGAGTGAAGAGCTGAGGGACAGTGCCCAAGCCCAGAGTTCAAGCCCCACGGCCGACCAAAAAAAAAAAAAGAGTTTCATAGACTTTGTTGCCTGGGCTACCTTTGAACTACAATCCTCAGATCTCAGCCCCCAGAGAAGCTAGCCAATTGGCTCAATTGTCTTTTTTAGATGACTCAATAATAAACTAGCAGCAATTATATTCTTTCTACAAGCTTTAGGTGAGTAATTCACTTAATCTCAGGCCCACTTGATGCTATAAGTACTGTGGTTACTTCATTTTACAAGTGTAAACTGAAACAGAAGTGGTGGTGCATGAAAGTCAGGACCAGGAATTAAATTTATTTTAAAATGATTATTATAAAGGTGATGTACAGAGGGGTTACAGTTACATACATCAGGTAAAGAGGACACTTCTTTTTCTTTTGTTTTTGTTTTTGGGTTTTGTTTTGTTTTGGTTGTGCGGTTTGAACTCAGGACCTGGGCACTATCCCTGTGCTTTTTATTTTTTTGGCTCAAGGTTAGTGGTCTACCACTTTGAGCCACAGGTCCACTTCCGATTTTTCTGGTGGTTAATTGAAGATAAGAGTCTCATGGCCTTTTCTGCCCAGGCTGGCTTTGAACTGCAATCCTCAGATCTCAATGTCTTAAGTAGCTAGGATTATAGATGTGAGTCTATCCCAAGAATAGATTTCTTTTTGGACAATGTTCCCCCTTCTCCCACACTCTCCCAGTTTTTCCCTACCATCCCCATCCATAAATAGGACCTGGAATTTAAGTGAAATGAGAAACCCTTAATTTTATACTGATTTTCTTTCTTTTCCATCTTTTTGTAGTGTCTCCAGGGATTTTTGTTTTGCAACAGGATCTCACTGTGTAGCACAGACAGACCTTGAAGTCCAGATCCATTGCTTTAGGTTTCCCTGAGTGATGGGATTGCAGGTGTGAACCACCACACTTGGTTTTGCTTTCATTGTTTATCTTTTTTTGGGGGGGGGTGGTTCGGTCGTGGGGCCTGAACTCTGGGCTTGGGCACTGTCCCTCAACTCTTCAGCTTAAGGCTAGCTCTCTACTACTTGAGCCACAGCGCCACTTCCGGCTGTTTTTTTTCTGCTTATGTGGTGCTGAGGAATCGAACCCAGGGCCTCACGCAGGCAAGGCAAGCTCTCTACCACTGAGCCACCTTCCCAGCCCATTATTTTATTTCTTTTCTTTTCTTCTTGTTGGTTGTAGGGCTTGAATTCTGGGTCTGGGCGCTGTCCCTCAGCTCTTCAGCTCAAGGCTAGCACACTACCACTTGAACCATAGCACCACTTCTGGCTTTTTTTTTCTTCTGCTTATGTGGTTCTGAGGAATCAAACCCAGGGCCTCATGCATGCAAGGCAAGAGCTCTACCACTGAGCCACCTTCTCAGCCCCGTTTTTTGTTTTCTTAAACATCCTTCATTTTGAGTTTGTGGGACATGTCATAATTAGAAATAAGTCTGTGTTTGGGCAAAACTGTCAGATGTGTTCCTGTGTCCCTCTCTGTGTGTGATGTCAGAGGGTCCACAATACTACTCAGTTGGTGCTGCTCCTGAGGCTAATGACTGTTGCTAATTGGTGGAAGGAGAGTCCTGCTGAGTGTTGATTGGTTGGTGAAAGTGAGTCCTGCTGAACATTGATTGGCTAGTGGAGAGGCCTGCTGGACGTTGACTGGTTGGTAAGGGAGAGGTCTGCTGCATGTTGATTGGTTAGTGGAGAGGCCTGCTGGACGTTGATTGGTTGGCCAGGGAGAGGCCTGTTGGGTTTCTCCACTGAAATTATTATTGTTTCCTCTGCAGTTAATAGTTGGGAGGCCTTGCTCAACACAGTACAAATCCTGTTTTTCCACAAATGTTTACCCACTAATTTTACCATCCATCAATGGAGCTTGCCTGTGATAATTATTAGTGTAGTGTTTGCCTAGTTGTGATTTTCTAATTTTCTCCTTCCCTCTTTTGGTCTAATTGAAATGTCAGGGTAAGGAAGCTCTCCCTCATCTGCTCTTTGTTTATCCAATCTTCTGTTACGTCACAGACTTGTGTGAGTCTCTTTAAGTACACAGGTCAAAGTTCAATACTATCATTGCTTACTCTGTGGCTCATTCTTTCCCAGACTGGGTTTCTTGGAATTTCTTCAAATTGGTTTCCTTGCTCTGTCAACAAGTCCTTCACATTTTGTAAGCCTTTTCTCACTTTATGAACTTTTAGATTAGTTCCCACTCTAACACTGGAATTACTGACTATCCCTGTGTAGTAGTGTAAGCCTGTAAACCCAGCTTCTCCAGAGGCAGATGTAGGAAGATCACGGTCCAAGGCTGGCCTGGGCAAAGTGAATCCCAGACTTTAACTAAACAAACTACCACAAAACAAAAAAGGGTAAGGGTGTGGCTCAAGAAGTATAGCAGAGCTGGGCGCCAGTGGCCCACGCCTGTAATCCAAGATATTCAGGAAACTGAGATATGAGGAGCCCAGTTCGAAGCCAGCCCAGGCAGGAAAGTCTGTGAGACTCTTATCTCCAATAAACTACCAGAAATCAGAAGGGGAGCTGTGGCTCAAGTGGTAAAATGCTTGTCTAGAGTTGAAGAGCTGAGGGACAGCACCCAGGCCCTGAATTCAAGCCCCATGACCAACTGAAGAAGAAGGAGAAGGAGAAAGAGAAGTAGAAGTAGTAGAAGAAGAAGAAGAGCACTTGTTTAGCAAGCATGAGATCTTGAGTTCAAATTACAATATTCCCCACTCCCCACCAATCTTTATTTTCTTTCTTATGTCTACTGTACCTGCTCTTGGGACAATAAAGCCACTGGACAGACTGAGTTTAGAAGCTCGTAGGCCTGGTGGCCCTGATCCAAATTCCTGCCCAGCAACCATCACCTGAGCTTCTCCTTTAGGGTGGGCATGTTCCATAATTTGCACCTGGCTCCACAGCTTCCTGTCAGCTGATCTGGTCCCCAGTCTCTATGTATTAACTAGCTGGATATCTGTGTTAGTGTGATAAAGTGATCCTGAGATCCTATGGTTGGCACAGGTCACATTCAGTGAGGCAGGCTGTGAATAATGATGTCCACTGGTACAATCAGACTGACTGACTGTTCACACGTCTCACTACAGTCGTCTCCCATCATCTGCCAAGTACTGTTCCTCTGGATAAATTCCCCAACCTCAAGGTCCTCAAGTTCTCCTGGCCTCCAGTCTAAGGATTGTAGTTCAAAGCCAGCCCAGGGCAGGAAAGTCAATGAGACTCTTATCTCCAATTAACCAGTATTGAAGCTCCAGGACCTACCTACCTACACACACACACACACACACACACACACACACACAGAAAAGAAAGCTGATTATGTGTTTTGTTTTTGTTTATTGTCAATTGTGGGTCTTGAACTCTGAGTCTGAGCGCTATCCTTGAGTAATTCAGCTTAAGACTAGTGCTCTACCACTTTGAGACACTTCTGGTTTTCTGGTGATTAATTGGAGATAAGAGTCTCATAAACTGGGGCTGGGAAGGTGGCTCAGTGGTAGAGCACTTGCCTTGCATGCCTGAGGCCCTGGGTTCGATTCCTCAGCACCACATAAGCAAAAAGAAAAAAGCCAGAAGTGGTGCTGTGGCTCAAGTGGTAAAGCGCTAGCCTTGAGCTGAAGAGCTGAGGGACAGCGCCCAGGCCCAGAGTTCAGGCCCCACGACCGGACTCAAAAAAAAAAAGAGTCTCATGAACTTTCTTGCCCAGGCTGGCTTTGAACTCTGATCCTCAGATCTCAGCCTCCTGAATAGCTAGGATTAGAGGCATGAGCCACCAGCACCTGGCTGATTATGTATTTCTCATTCATGGAAGCTTCTTAACAACCTGATAAGGGGGAAGAACATTGAGACTCCGTTTTACAGATGGGGAAACTGAGGCTCAGAGAGGCAAAGTGATTGACCCAAGCAAAGCACAGCTTAGAATGGTGGTGCTGGGGTTGATCTTGGACCCCTAACTTTCCAGGTCATCCCTCCCTACCCATAACCCCCTCTCTTGTGCCTTGTCCTCCAGGTGTGCCTGGCTCCATGACGGTTACCTGGACCACGTGGGTGCCCACGCGCTCCGAGGTGCAGTTCGGCATGCAGCTGTCAGGGCCGCTGCCACTGCGGGCCCAAGGCACTGCGAGGGCCTTTGTGGATGGCGGCATCCTGCGGCGGAAGCTGTACATGCACCGCGTCACACTGCGGAAGCTACTGCCTGGGGTCCAGTATGGTGAGGGGCTGGAGGCAGGGGGAGGGGCATTGTGTTCAGGCCAGGATTCTCACTCACCTGTGCATCTTCCATCCATCCACCTATCCATCTCTCTTCCCACCTGTCTATATGTCTGCCTGTCCATTTATCCACTGTCCATCTGCCCATCTGTCCACCTGTCCATCTGTGCATCTATCCATCTTCCTACCTGTCCATCTCTTTGTCTTCCCATCTGTCCACCTGTCCTCCATCTATCTTCCCATCTGTCTGTCCATCTTTCCATTTGTTCACCTAAGTGGTGCTGTGGCTCAAGTAGTAGAGCGCTAGTCTTGAACACAAAGAGGCTCAGAGACAGTGCCCAAGCCCTGAGTTCAAGCCCTACATACAAAAAAAAAAAAAAAAAACCTCACACACAAAGATAAAGCTGGGCACTGGTGGCTCACGCCTGTAATTCTAGCTACTCAGGAGGCTGAGATCTGAGGATCACAGTTCCAAGTTAGCCCAGGAAGGAAAGTTCCTGTGAGACTCCAATAAAAAGCCACTCAGAAAAAGCCAGAAGTGGTGCTGTGTCTCAAGTGGTAGAGTGCTAGCCTTGAGCACAAAGAGGCTCAGGGACAGAGCCCTGGTCCTGAGTTCAAGCCCCAGGACCAGCAAAAAAAAACAAACAAAAACCATCTGTCCACCTATTCATCTATCTTTCCACCTAGCCATCTATCTGCCTGTCCATCTATCTTTCCATCTGTCCATCTTTTCACCTGCCCATCTGTCCAAATATCCATCTAGCTTCCTGTCCATCTGTCCACCTGTCCATCTGCCTATCTTCCCGTTCATCTGTCCATCTGCCTACCTGTCCCCCTGTCTCCTGTCCCTCTGCCCACCTCCCTTTGAGACCCAGGGCCGGGCAGCTCCCGTCTCCTCTTCCTCGGTGGGTGGGGACAAGGAGCTATCCTAGGGCTCCAGATAACCACCACCTTTCCCTTTACCTCAGTTTACCGCTGCGGCAGTGCCCAGGGTTGGAGCCGTCGGTTTCGCTTCAGGGCCTTGAAGAATGGAGTCCATTGGAGCCCACGCCTGGCTGTGTTTGGGGACCTGGGTGCTGACAACCCGAAAGCCCTGCCCCGGCTGCGCAGAGACACCCAGCAGGGCATGTTTGATGCCATCCTGCACGTGGGTGAGACTGCGCACGGGCAGGGGTGCTGAGAGGCGGGGAGGGGCTCAGCACCAGGATGGTGCCCAGGAGGGCTTGGGGAGTACCTTAGGAACAAGGAGTAACCCAGGTTAAAATCCCAACTCCAACCCCACTACTGTGAGAATGGTTCTCCTCCTCCTTACCATCACAGATACGCCTACTTCAGAATTCATAGGTCTCTGGGGATGCTAATATGAGCTGAGCTTGGTGGCACATGCCTGCAATCCCAGCACTCAGGAGGCAGAGACAGGAGGATTGCAAGTTAGAGGCCAGTGTATACTTCATATAAAGAACTCTCAAATATAGAGAAAAATAAAAAAGCTAGGCCTGGTGGCTAAAGTCGATAATAGCTACTTGGAAGGTAGAGATCAGAAGATCAAGGTTCAAGGCCACTCTGGGCATAAAAGCTCATGAGACTTCATCTCAATCAGTGGCTGAGGGCAGTGGGGCAGGCCTCTCAGACCAAAGGTGAGCTTTCTTCACTTTCTCCTTGTCCCTCTTCCCCGCAGGGGACTTTGCCTATGACATGGACCAGGACAATGCCCGCGTTGGGGACAGATTCATGCGACTCATTGAACCAGTGGCCGCCAGCCTGCCATACATGACCTGTCCTGGAAATCACGAACAACGCTAGTGAGGACCTGGGGCTGCAGGGGAGTGCAGGGGCCAGATAGGTAACACTGGCGTGTCCTTGATAGCATCTCACCTTAGTCTCTCATGCTGCAGTGTCTCATTTGTGACATCAAGAAGAGGGAATGATGCTGGGTGCTGATGGCCCATGCCTGTAGCTCATGCCTGTAATCCTACCTACTCATGAGGCCGAGCTCTAGGATCATGGTTCAAAGGCAGCCCAGGCAGGAAAGTCCATGAGACTCTTATCTTCAATTAATCACCAGAAAACCGGAAGTGGCAATGTGGCTCAAGTGGTAGAGCGCTAGCCTGAAGCTGAAGAGCTCAGGGACAGTGCCCAGGCCCAGAGTTCAAGCCCCGACGACTGACAAAAAATAAAAAATAAAATAAAAAATAATAATAATGAGGAGGGAAGGAGGGAAAACGCTGGTACCTAGAATAGTGTGGCTATAGGAAGATGGGATTCTACATCTGGAAAATTACCCCTTCACCCTTTTACTGCCTTTTTTTCCTCCAGCAATTTCTCTAACTACAAGGCTCGCTTTAATATGCCAGGGGACAATGAAGGCTTGTGGTACAGGTAACTTGGGAATGCTGGGGGATTGAGCTTGCTCCCCAGAGGTAACCCCATTTCTAACCCTACCCTGTGTCCCGTGTAGTTGGGATATAGGTCCGGCCCATATCATTTCCTTCTCCACCGAGGTCTATTTTTTTCTCAATTACGGCCGACACCTGGTTCAGAAGCAATACCGCTGGTTGGAGAGCGACCTCCAGGTAGGCTGAGTGGGGGTCCCCTTGGGCCCATCAGGGCTATACCCCGACCCCCGCTGCTCTGGCACCTCCTTATCAGTGGTCCTTCCTTCTAGAAAGCCAACAAGAACCGAGCAGCTCGGCCTTGGATCATCACCATGGGCCACCGGCCCATGTACTGCTCCAATGCGGACCTTGATGACTGCACACGGCACGAGAGCACGGTGAGGGGGGAGGGAGACACAGCACAGGGGTGCAGGGGGGCGCTAAAGAAAGAGGGGGTTACCAGACACCTGTGGCTCACACCTGTCATCCTAGCTACTCAGGAGTCTGGGATCTAGAGAATCGCAGTTCACAGCCAGCCTGAGCAGGAAAGTCCATGAGACCCTTATCTCCAATGAACCACCAGAAAACCAGAAGTGGCGTTGTGGCTCAAGGGGTAGAGCCCTCGCCTTGAGCTGAAGAGCTGGGGGACAGTGCCCAGGCCCAGAGTTCAAGCTCCAGAAAAAAAAAAGAAAGGAATTAGGGATGATCCCTCACCCCCTTGCTTGTCTTACTAGGTCCGCAAAGGTCTCCGGGGCAAACAATATGGACTGGAGGATCTGTTCTACAAATATGGTGAGTTCACTTTTGGGGGCCTACCCAAGCCCCTGTCCTGTCTTCCCATTGGCAGTCCCCCACCACGACCCAATCAGGGGCCCTGACTCCCCATTTGCTCTGTGTCAGGAGTGGATCTTGAACTGTGGGCCCACGAACACTCTTATGAGCGTCTGTGGCCTATTTACAACTATAAGGTGAGGCTGGTTGAGTGGGGGGGGGCTGAGGGGTCTAGCCATGCCCCATGGGTGGTCACATGTCAAGCTCTCCCCCTCTTCTAGGTATTTAATGGCAGCAAGGAGGCGCCCTATACCAACCCTCGGGGGCCTGTCCACATCATCACTGGGTCTGCGGTGAGTTGGCGTAGGCAGGCAGCCTGGGTGGGTGGGGTCTCACTGGGTGCTGGGCACTGGGGCTAAGGCTTGGTACCCCCTTGTGCCCCCAGAAGACAGATCCAGAAAGAGAATTCTCTCACAGGAAGCTGGAAGCCACTGTACAAATAAATGGCAGGATCTGGAGCTTTCCCCCACCCGGAAATTTCAATACTTCCCTGTGCTTTTTCCTTCTTTTTGTGGCTGTCAGTTGCTGGACTTGAACTCAGGGCCTGAGCGCTGTCCTTGAGCTTTTTAGCCCAAGACTAGCGCCCTGCTACTTTGAGCCACAGCTCCACTTCAGGTTTTCTGGTGGTTCATTGAAGATAAGACTCTCATGGGATTTCCTGCCCTAGCTGGCTTTGAACCGTGATCCTCAGATCTCAGCCTCCTGAGTAGCTAGAATGACAGGTTGAGAGCCATCCGTGCCCAGAAACTTTTGGTCTTTCTTGCAGATATTAGTGCTCCTCACTTTCCCAGCCCCAGGTCTGATTGGTTTTCCTCCACAGGGCTGTGAGGAGCGTCTTACCCCCTTCTCCATCTTCCCGAGGCCCTGGAGCGCAGTGCGGGTGAAGGAGTATGGGTACACGCGCATGTCCATTCTCAACGGCACCCATTTGCATATCCAGCAAGTGTCTGACGACCAGGTGAGTTACCAGTGGGTCTGGGGCACCTGACCAATCAGCTCAGCTGGGTTAAGCCTTGGACTTAGCTGGGCACTGGTGGCTCAAGCCTGTAATCCCTACTACTCAGGAAGATGAGATCTAAGGATTGTGGTTCCAATTGGGCAAGATAGTCGGCGAGGCTCTGTTCTCCAATGAACCAGCAAAAAAGCTGGAAGTGGGCCAGGTGCCAGTGGCTCACGCCTGTAATCCTAGCTCTCAGGGGGCTGAGATCTGAGGGTCATGGTTCAAAGTCAACTCAGACTCTCGTCTCCAATTAACCACCAGAAAACTGGAAGTGGAGCTGAGGCTCAAGTGTTAGAGCACTAACCTTGAGCAAAATAGCTCAGGGACAGTGCCCAGGCCCAGAGTTCAAGCCCCAGAACTCACACACACACACACACACACGCACACAACAGAGCTGGAAGTGGGGCTGGGAAGGTGGCTCAGTGGTAGAGTGCTTGCCTTGCATGCATGAAACCCTAGGTTCGATTCCTCAGCACCACATATGCAGAAAAGGCAGGGAGTGGCGTTGTGGCTCAAGTGGTAGAGCACTAACCTTGAGCTGAAGAGCTGAGGGACAGCACCTAGGCCCAGAGTTCAGGCCCCACGACCAACCAAAAAAAAAGTTGGAAGTGGAGCTGTGATGCAAATGGTAGAGCACCAGCTATGAGCGAATAATCTTTCTTTGGGGGGGGGGAGGGGGAGTCCAGTCATGGGGTCTGAACTCTGGGCCTGGGCGCTGTCCCTCAGCTCTTCAGCTCAAGGCTAGCGCTCTACCACTTGAGCCACAGTGCCACTT
>NW_012267308.1:5445739-5488611 GCF_000151885.1 Dipodomys ordii
AGGCCCTGGGTTCAATTCCTCAGCACCACATACGCAAAAAGAAAAAAGCTGGAAGTGGCGCTGTGGCTCAAGTGGTAGAGAGCTAGCCTTGAGCTGAAGAGCTGAGGGACAGTGCCCAGGCCCAGAGTTCAGGCCCCACAACCAGACCAACAAACAAACAAATAAACAAAAAAGAAAAATCTGTAGCAAAAGAGCAAGATCCAGCCAGGCATTGGCAGCTCATACCTGTCATCCAGCTACACAGGAGGTTGAGATCTGAGAATTGTGGTTCAAAACCAGCTCAGGCAGAAAAGTCTGTGATACTCTATTTATTTATTATTTATTTGCTGGTCCTGGTGCTTAACTTGAGGGCCTGGGTACTGCCCCTAAGCCTCTTTGTGCTCAAGGCTAGCATTCTACCACTTGAACCACAGCCCCACTTCTGGCTTTTTCTGAGTAGTTTATTGGAGGTAAGAATCTTATGGACTTTGCTACTTGGGCTGGCTTTGAACCGTGATCCTCAGATCTCAGCCTCCTGAGTAGCTAGGATTACAGGCGTCAGCCACCAGTGTCCGACTTATCCAGGAGACTTTTATCTCCAGTGAACCACCAGAAAACTGGAAGTAGAGCTATGGCTCAAAGTGGTAGAACATTAGCCTTGAGCAGAAAGACCTCAGGGATAGTACCCAGGCCCAGAGTTCAAACCCCATGACCAACCAAAAAAGAAAAAGAAAAGAAAAGAAAAAGCAGCAGCAGTTATAGGATATGAACCCCTGCACTGGCCCAGCATCAGGGTTTTTCAGGTTTCTCTCTCTTTTCTCTTGTGTTATTTTGTGTCTTGCAGGACGGGAAGATAGTGGATGATTTCTGGCTAGTGCGCCCCCTCCAGGGCCGGCGGATGTACCTCTAATACATGAAGGCTGGCTGGGCTCATCCGAAACTCTAGGCCTGGGCCCCATGGGCCAGATGGGGAGCCAGGCACCCCCTTCCTTGTCCTCCAGAGGCCCATGGATGCAGGGCTTGAGGGAGCTGGACACGTGGGAGCCCTGACTGGTTGTAGAGGGAGGGCAGGAAGGTGGGCACGAGGTCCCAGGGAACCCCAGCCTCCTGCATGGCACCAGTCAGGACCCGGTGCCAGGGCCTCAAGAATAAGGAGGCTTCCAGCTGCGGCCTGGTGAACTTACCCTTCTGATGGTCCTGACTGGCCCTGGCTCAGTGCCTGCCTGGCCTGAAGACCCCAGCCCCAATCTCAGCACAGTCATGGCTGCAATGACTACCACTGGCCAGCAGAGAGCGCTGGCTGCTCTCTGGGCCCAGCTGACCCAATCCAGATTGTCCCTTTGTGCCTCAGTTTCCCAGATGGCTCTGTCCTCTCCAGGAAGAGGGGCCTGTAAAACAATGCCACCCTCCCCAGATGGCACAAGCTGAGAGTCAAGAGCTCATGGGACATGCACATTTGCCACGTTCCAGGCCCTTGTTCTTGACATAATAACCAAGAATATGAAGGAAATACAGTAAGGAAATCTCAAGGGGGAGAAAAGCTCAGAAAAGGCCAAGAAGGGGGACAACTCTCCTATAATTTCCTCCCTCCCTCCTCCCCACCCTTGTCTCAGAGAGGGTCTCTGTGCCCAGAGTCATTTTTGTGCGAGTCCTGACTTTTGAACTCAAGGCCTGGGCTCTATCCTTGAGCTTTTGTTTTGTTTTGCTCAAGGCCGGCGCTGTACCACTTGAACCATAGTTCCACTTTTGGCCTTTTAGTGCTTTATTGGAGCTAAGAGTCTCATGGACTTCCCTGCTGGGGCTGGCTTGGAACTGTGATCCTCAGATCTCAGCTTCCTGAGTAGCTGAGATTACAGGCGTGAGCAGCAGCACGTGGCTGTCAGAGACATTTTGCTCAACACTAACCAGGCTGGCTTGGGATGCTTGAGCGGCCCCTCCTCCCAGCACACCCAGTGATGGATCCCTGCCCCACTCCATGGTCAAGGTCAGGAGGGCGGGGCCCTCCTGCCTGCCACGTGTCCTGCTGGCCACACAGTGTGGGAGCTAGTGATGACTCAGCCCACGTCATGCCCTCTGGGAGCTTGCAGGCAGGCAGGGAAACCTGTCACCCAGGCCAGGTGACAAACAATGCCATGAAGGGTGGTTCCAGATTGTGAGGTCACAAGCCAGAGAAGAACTGCAGGCTATAATGGTCAGAGATTAAGTGGGTATACCACCAGGGTGGACATATTCTAGCCCCAGCTGAGGGGAGGTGGTGGCCATGCTGGTCAGTATCGACGCAAATGGGTTCTAGTCCCCACTCTGCCATTTCTGGTGTGATTGTGGAGAAGTCACCAGCCCTATGTGACCCTCAGTCTCTTCTTCTGTAACACAGGGACTGTCATGTTTTGTCTGAGGATTAAATGAGATATAAAGGCCTTAGTACTGTCTCTGACTCTTCTTTCTCTCGTGCCCCGTATCCAGTCAGCTTTATTTATTTAGTGCTAGTATTGGGGCTTGAACTTAAAGCCTGGATGTTTTGTTTTGCTTTGCTCAAAGTTGGCACTCCATCACGAGCCACAGCGCTCCACTTCTGCCTATTATGATGGTTCATTGGAGAATAAGAGTCTCACAGCCTTTCTTTCTCTTTCTTTTCTTTTTTTTTTTTGTTGGTTGTGGGGCTTGAACTCTAGGCTTGGGCGCTATCCCTCAGCTCTTCAGCTCAAGGTGAGCGCTCTACCACTTGAGCCACAACGCAACTTCCATTTTTTCTGGTGGTTTATTGGAGATAAGAGTCTCACAGACATTCCTGCCTGGACTGGCTTTGAACCGTGATCCTCAGATCTCAGCCTCCTGACTAGCTAGGATTACAGGTTTGAGTCACTGGCGCCCAGCTGCACAGACTTTCTTACCTGCACTGGCTTTTTGAACCTCGATCCTCAGATTTCAGCCTCCTGAGTAGCTAGGATTACAAGTGTGAGCCACTGGCAACCAGTTTATTGACATTTATTTAGGGATCTTGGCCATCGGGTTTTGCTATGTGGTCCAGGCTGAGCTGGAACTTAACAATTCTCCTGCCTCTGTCTCTGAGTGCTGGGGTTATAAGCAGGTACCATCTCTCCCAGCTTGAGTTGAACCTTTGATATGCATCTGGAATCTCTGTTCACATGGACACTTACATTGGGTCATACTGCTCAGGAGGCTGTGACAGTGAAAGGTTAAAGTTTGAGGCAGTGACCACCACTTGTTGCTTGTTTCTGTCTAGCAAAGCAACACGTGGTGGTAATCAAAACACCTGGTTGATTGTGTGCCTATATAAGACCTGCAAATCCTTAGCTTGGGGCTCTCCTCCTAGGCTCCGCTGTGTCGGGGTGCAGGACGAGGCATGAGTTGCAGCCCGTTTAAATAGAACAACTGTAGAGTCTGACTCTCTGTGGTCTTCTTGAGGGGGTTCCTACAACCTTGGCATAACAACAGGAAGATCTCGAGTTGAGATCTCCCAACTGATCTGTCCTGAGCTACATAGTCAGCCCCTGTCTAATTTATTTATCCATTATCTCCAGAATAGAAACTTCACAGCTGGAGAGGTAGAGATAGGAGGTTTGGCAGTTCAAGGCCAACCCGAACAAAAGTAAGTGGGAGAGACCCTATGTCAAAAATAAGCCAGCACCGTGGTATATCTGTCATTTCAGGGAGGCAGAAGTAGGAGGAATCAGTCTACTAGATCAGAGACCCTATCAGAAAAGTACCTAAAGCATAAGGGGTCAGGTGCTGATAGTTCATGCCTGTAATCCTAGCTATTCAGGAGGCTGAGATATGAGGATCACAGTGTAAAGCCAGTGTGAGCAGGAAAGTCTGTGAGACTTCAATCAACCAGCAAAAAGTTGGAAATGAGGGCACGGTTCAAGTGGTTGGGCACCATCCTTCCGGGAAAAAGGCTGAGTGAGAGCCGGGCACTGGTGTCTCATGCCTGTAATCCTAGCTATTCAGGAGCCTGAGATCTGAGGATCGCAGTTCAAAGCTAGCGTGGGTAGGAACATCCATGAGACTCTTATTTCCAGTTAAAAACTAGAAAACCAGAGGTGGCGCTGTGGCTCAAGTAGTAGAGCAAGCACTAGCTTTGAGCTGAAGAGCTCAGGAACAGCACCCAGGCCCAGAGTTCAAGCCCCACGACCAACAAAAAATGTGTGTAGCCCTGGACTGACATTAAAAAAAAAAAAAGGAAAAGTGAGGAAAAAAGAATGTGAGTTCCACAGGCCACAGGATCTTGCAGATTCTGTTTCCCATACAGATCCAGGCACTGGTACACAGTATCTGCTCAGGAACCACAGGCTGGCTGAGGGAAGAAATGAGACTGGCAAGTGCAATGACAAGCCCAGGGCACCATGGGAGATCATGTCCAGTAGAGCAAGCACCAATGGTGTGGGTGAGTCAGGTGTTGCCCAGCCCTAGCAAGCTCCTCCCCTAGCCACTGGGAGGCTGGCATGTGGGCTGATTTGCCCCACCTGTCCTCCTGACCTGGCTAGAAGTTGGAGTTGACAGCGCCTGACACCCTGAAGCCTCTGGGCTGGGTCCTGGGGCTTGAACTCAGGGCCTGGGTGCTGTCCCTGAGCTTTTGTGCTCAAGGCTAGTTCAAGGCTAGTGCTTTAGCACTTGGAGCCATAGGGCCACTTCTGGTTTTCTGATGGGTCATTGGAGATAAGAGTCTCACAGACTTGTCCTGCCCAAGCTGACTTCCAACCATGACCCTCAGATCTCAGTCTCTTGAGTAGTTAGCATGACAGGCGTGGCACTTGGCAAGATGAAAGTTTTATCATAGGATACAAAAGATTTTGTGAGTTGGTTTTCCTATCCCCCTCAAAATTAACATGGATATAAAATCACCATTTTTTGTCATTTGTGGGCTTGAGCTCTGGGCTTGGGCACTGTCCCTCAGCTCTTCAGCTCAAGGCTAGTGCTCTACCACTTGAGCCACAGCACCACTTCCAGTTTTCTGGTAGCTTATTGGAGATCAGAGTCTCACAGACTTTCCTGCCCAGGCTGGCTTTGAACCATGATCCTCAGATCTCAGCCTCCTGAGTAGCTAGGATTACAGGTGTGAGCCACCAGTACCTGGAATCATTTTGTTGTTGTTGTTGTTGGTTGTGGGGCCTGAACTCAGGGCCTGGGCGCTGTCCCTCAGCTCTTTAGCTCAAGGCTAGCACTCTACCACTTGAACCACAGCCCTACTTCCGGCTTTTTTCTGCTTATGTGGTGCTAAGGAATCAAACCCAGAGCCTCATGCATGCAAGGCAAGCACTCTACTGCTGAGCCACCTTCCTATCCCCATCATTAGAAAAAAAAAATCAACTTTAAAGCCAAGTACTATGGGCTCACGCCTGCAATCCTAGCTACACAGGAGGCTGAGATCCAGAAGATTGCAGTTCAAGGCTACCCAGACAGAAATATCCTTGAGGCTCCATCTCCAAAAACAGCCAGGCTGGACGTGTGGTTCAAGTGGTAGAGCACCAGCTAATTCAAATGCAAAGTCCAGGGTTCAAACTCTATTACAGGAAGAAGAAAATCAGTGTTTAATGCTGTTGTGAAGCCTGTTGAGGTCTTGCAATGTGCACTTCTGGACACAGGGAGGCAGCAGAGGGCTACTAGTGAGAGCAATGCCACACAGCTGGGTTTGCACCAAGCCTGTGGGGACAAGCAGCAGGTGAAATTACATCCACCAGCCTCGGTTTCCCCCAGGGTAAAACAGGATTGGATAATCACAGCCCCTGATGTTAAAATCAAACAGCTCAGCCAGGAGCTGTTTGATTTTAATAGTTCATACCTGTTTTAATAGTTCATACCTAGCTATTCAGGAGACTGAGATCTGAGGCAGTTCACAGCCTGGGCAGGAAGGTCCATGACACTTTTTTATTCATTTATTTTTTTGTAGGTCATGAGACTTGAATTCGGGGCCTGGGTGCTGTCCCTGAGCTCTTTTGAATTCGGGGCCTGGGTGCTGTCCCTGAGCTCTTTTGAATTCGGGGCCTGGGTGCTGTCCTTGAGCTCTTTTGTTCAAGGCTAGTGTTCTACCCCTTTGAGCCACAGCACCACTTCCAGTTTTCCAGTGCTTCTTTGGACATAAAAGTCACAGACTTTCTTGCCCAGGCTGGCTTTTAACCATGATCCTCATAGCTTAGCCTCCTGAATAGCTAGAATTGCAGGAGTGAGCCACAGCACCTAGCTTCCATGAAACTCTTTTTTTTTGGTCAATCGTGGGGCTTGAACTCTGGGCCTGGGCACTTTCCCTGTGCTCTTCAGCTCAAGGCAAATGCTCTACCGCTTGAGCCACAGCGCCACTTCTGGTTTTATGGTGGTTTATTGGAGATAAGAGTCTCACGGACTTTCCTGCCTGGGCTGGCTTTGAACCGTGATTCACAGATCTCAGCCTCCTGAGTAGCTAGAATTATAGGTGTGAGCCACTGGCACCCGGTTCCATGAAACTCTTATCTCCATTGAACCACCAAAAAGCCAGAAGTGGAGCTGTGGCTCAAGTGGTAGAGCACTAGCCTTGAACACAAAAGCTCAGGGATAGCACCCAGGCCCTGCTGAATTCAAGTCCCAGGAGGAACACACACACACACACTCATATTCCCTCTAACCCACTCAACAACTCCATTTGTGGTAATCTATTCCAATAAAATAGAGATGTGCCCAAATATTTAGCTGCTTGGATTTCTTTTGAGGAAAATTATGTATGCCAAAATATTTATTACAGTGTAGATAGTCAACAAGAGAGATTCATTAAGCAAATTACAATTCATTTAAGCAGTCCTTAAAATATAATGTTCTGGGGGCTGAGAAGGTGGCTCAGTGGTAGAGCGCTTGCCTTGCATGCATGGGCCCTGGGTTCGATTCCTCAGCACCACATAAGCAAACAGAAAAAAGCCAGAAGTGGTGTTGTGGCTCAAGTGGTAGAGCGCTAGCCTTGAGCTGAAGAGCTGAGGGACAGCTCCCAGGCCCAGAGTTCAGGACCCACAACTGGACCAAAAGTAAATAAATAAATAAGTAAAATATATATAATGTTCTAACAGAATATTTAATAACATGGAAATGGAAAACTACTGGGTGATAAGCTTATAACCTTGATTTGAAAAAGACAATTTGCCATAGAGATGTATATTTCTGACCCTGCTCAAGGAACAGAGGTAGAAGGGTTGTGCATGGTGGTGCATGCCTGTGATCCCAGCTACTCAGGAGGCCTAAGGAGGAGGATTGCAGTCTGAGGCTCACCTGGATAAAATAGTAAAATACTATTTAGAAAGAAAGAAAGGAAGGAGAAAGGAAGGAAGGAAGGAAGGAAGGAAGGGAAGAGAGAGAAAAAAACAAAGGAAAGAGGAAGGAAGGAAGGGGAGAAAGGAAGGAAGGAAAGAGAAAGAAAGAAAAAGAAAGGAAGGAAAGAAAGAAAAAGGAAAGAAGGAAAGAAAGGAAGGAAGGAAGGAAGGAAGGAAGAAAGAAAGAAAGAAAGAAAGAAAAGAAAGAAAGAAAGAAAGAAAGAAAGAAAGAAAGAAAGAAAGAAAGAAAGAAAGAGAGAGGAGGGAAAGGAGGGACTGGGAATGTGGCTTAGTGGTAGAGTGCTTGCCTAGCATGAATGAAGCCCTGGGTTCAATTCCTCAGTACCACATAAACAGAAAAAGCTAGCAGTGGCTCTGTAGCTCAAGTGGTAGAGTGCTAGCCTTGAGCAAAAGCAGTTCAGGGACAGTGCCCAGGCCCTGAGTTCAAGCCCTATGTCTGGCAAAAAAGACACCAAAAAGGACGGGAGGCGTGGTTCAAGTGGTAGAATGTCTGTCTAGTTAGCATGAGGCCATGAGTTCAAATCCAGTACTTGCAGCCAGAAAGAACAGCCAAGGGGAAGACTTGAGGAGAGTGAGTTTCATTATTTTTCCAAGAAGACTTGGAAGAAGGTTAGAACCCAGAAAGTCGAGATCTTAGATGTCCAACTTTACTAGCTGCGTTTTCCAATTTTTTGATACTAACTTTTAAAGATACATTAAAAAGAGTAAGATCAAATGAGATTAGGCTCCCACTGAGAGTTATTCAAACGTGATTACCTGCTTCCTGTGATCTCACACCAGCTAGTACCCTCGGAACCCTGGGTTCCTTTATCTGTAAAATGGGTATTAACACAACAAGACTGTGGTGGGGCAGATTACCGAAAGCAATCACTTCCTCTTTAAAGAATCCGCAGCGTCCAGAAGTCAGCCTCCCGCACCTTTTCCAAATTTCCCAATCTCTGCTCAGCATTTTTTGTGTGAAGCGCACCGATTGGACAATCTCCACCAATCAGAAGCTGGATCATGCACAAGCAGGCCTTAGCCCCACCCTCACGTAGGCCCAACCCACGGCCCGTACCAGCACCGTTGCTATGGGAACTGGGGGGCGGTGAAGTGGGAGGGGTTGGGGGGGGGAGAGGAAAGCCCCGGATGTTCGTTGGAGATTCAACATGGCGGCGGCAGCGTCCGTGGTGGCGGCGGCTGGAGAGAGCTGAGGGCAGTGCGAGGGCGCCGAGTTCGGGTTCGAGCAGCCAGGCCGCCAGCGACTACGGCTCCGAGCCGGTAGGCTAGGCGGTTTTTCGGGGTGTTTCGGGGGAGAGCTGGGAGTGGAAGTGGGCGATGTTTTACGCGCCAGGGGGGCGGGGCCGGGGGTCAAAGGTCACTCTCCGAGAGTGGGGTCGCGCGTTGCGGGGAGGGGGGGGGAATCAAAGCCGCGGGGAGGGAGTTCAGAGGTCAAGGGGGGTGTGGCGAAGGCCCGTGCGGAGAAGTTTGCAACTGAGTGGGGGCGCTTCGAGGTGATGGGATGGAAGCTCCAGAAAAAAGGGGGGCCTCCGAGTGAATGACTTCTTCAGAGTTTGCACTCAGCTGGGGTTAGAGGTCACTGTCAGGAAGACCGCGGGGTCCGAGGTTAATAAAGGCAGAGGAGATTGAATGGGTTTTGGGGGGAGCTGAGGTGTGGTCTTTTAAAAAGGGGGCTTCCAGATGGGCGTGGTTTAGAGGGTCCAAAGGTGAAAAAATCTGGCCTGGGGACAGGTGTCTTAAAAGTCCTAGTGAAGGTGGCCCGCTCGGTACTGCCAGGGTGCTGGATTTCGATCCCCGTAGTCCTTTACCTGCCCCGGGAGTCTCTGTAACTTGCCATTTGACTTGTTTGTGTATTTGTCTGTTGTTTATGCCTGAGCTCCTTTGCCCAAGGCTAGCCCTCTGCCCCTAGAGCCACAGCCCTACTTCCGGGTTTTCTGGTGGTTAATTGGAGGTGAGAGGCTCAGGGACTTTTTCCTTCCAGGGCTGGCTTTGAATTGTGATCCTCAGATCTCAGCCTCCTGAGTAGCTAGGCTGACAGACAGGAGCCAGCTGGGCCCAACTTACCCCTGCCATTTATGACATTGGACCGAGCCTGGTCTGGGGCCTAGACAGCAGAGAGGGAAACCACCATGAATCCGGGGGCAGATCATGTTTAACAAAGCCTGGTGCCCTGTGGGATATCCCTTGTACCTGCCTATATTGATCTTTGTAAATGGAAGGAACTAACCCACTTTCTGGATGGAAAGGGCAAGGCGTAAACTGGTAGGGTGGTGTGCTGCCTTATGGTCCTTTTCTCAGATGGCCTCTGTTCTTGGAAGCAGCTGAGGCCTGGGCCACTCCCTGGGCAAGAACTCGAGAGCGAGCGTCTGTTTGACCTCCTGGAAGGGTGTGATCTGGGAGGGGAAGTTTCTCTGACTTATAGGAGTTGAGTGTTGGTGGGTGGCCCTGAGTCCCATACACCCCAGTGCAGCGAAGTTGGATGTTCTCTGTTCTTAAAAAAACATTGAGCCTGTGCTCTCTCCCTGTGGTCCTCAATAGCTCCCACCTGCCGCTCCCAGGGTGGATTTCTCAACTTTTCCCATCTTTGCTTAGGCCTCCCTCTAGGGTTTTGACCTTCCTGTCCCGGTGGTCTGGAATCCTGCCCTGCACAGTCTCTCTCCTCCCTCCACTGTCAGCGCTAGAGCCCCCCAGCCCTCCTGCCTAGCTCCCTGAGAACTCTGTCCCTCTGTGCTGGGTAGTTGGGGGGCACATGTGTGTTAGGGTGCATCTTTGCACCTTCTCTCCAAGAGTGTGGGTACTCCTGTAAATTCCTGACTGCAGGATGCTGTGTGTGTGAGAGAGAGAGGGAGAGAGAGAGAGAGGAGAGCACTGTTGGGCATTATGCTGGTGGGGGGGAGGGCACACAAGTCTTCCCCTAGCCAGTGACCCCAGCCACATCTGTCCCAGAGGTGATGGGGGCTGGAGGGTGCCCACACTGTGCCTGGTCCCACTCAGGTTTGAGTCCCTGGAAGAAGTTCTAAAGGCTGTGGTGAGAGGGGTATCCAGGCAGAGGGGAGGTGAGTGGAGGCAGGGAGGCTACTGGGGACTGGCAGCAGTCTGTAGCCTGGGAATCGCCCTCTCCCCCTCCCCACAGTCTACACTTGCTGCCCGAGGCCCCCTGACTAAGTGGGCATGAAGGCATTGGTCATCCCTAGATCTGCCAGAGGGTGCAGAGGTAAGAGTGCTTGGCTAAGGCCCAGCCCGCTGTGGGTGCTGCCACCTACCTCCCCCTTTTCTGCCGCAACCCCACCCCCATCCTGGCAGGGTCAGGCAACCTGGGAGGCTGCCCAGCTCCACGCCTTCCTGTGCCAGCTTGACACAGCTCCGAGGGAACTGACTGGCTTTGCCTCAGGAGACCCAGGCTCGGCTGCCTGCCTCGTGCCCATCAGCTTCAGGGCCTCAGCTGGCGATTTATTGGCCAGTTCTATTCCTTCTGTACAGTTGGAGCTGTGAAGAAAGTCCTAGAGCATGCAGTGGGACATGGATCAGCTCAGGTGTGGGACCAGGGTGCTGGGCATAGCCTGGGGCCCTTCCTGAGGCAGTGGGGGGAGGGCTCCACTCCGCCATCCCCTCCCCACACCCACTGCTGCTTCCCTTCGTGGAGCAATGGTGTCACTATCCCCGTGTCATTCTGGGCTTTGGACTTGAACTCAGGGCCTGGGTGCTGTCCCTGAGCTGCTTTTGCTCAAGACTGGTGCTCTGCCACTTTGAGCCACAGCTCTACTTTTGGCTTTTTGGTGGAGATAGTCTTATGATTTTCCTGCCTGGGTTGGCTTTGAACCAGGATTCTCAAATCTAAGCCTCTTGAGTAGCTAGGGTGACAAAGTGTGAGCCACCAGCTCCCAGCTGAGGATTTGTTCTTGGGTCTTGAAGGAATCACTCATTAGCCTTTTGGGGACCAGTTAGGTCCGCCCTTTGGGGCTTTCACGAATGTGTTTCCCTGTGTATGGGACCAGAGTCTGGCTTGGGGGTCCTCCTTGCAGAAGAAATGTTGGACCTGGGCCTTTCCCACATGCTGCTAATCTCTTCCAAGCGGTCATGCCCACATGGCCATGTGACATACAGCGTCCCGGCCTTGGTCAGTGTGTGGTTTAGGGATCACCCCACCAGGCCAGAGGGAAGCTACTTTCACATGACTGCTTTAGTTGGAGACTCCCACCAAGACCCGCGCAGAGGCAGGATTCAAACCCCAGTCACCCTTTATTGTAGCTCTCCTCCCATGGGCCTTGACAGACCAGTGTCTCTTCCTGTCCCTAGCCTCTTACTCAAAGATCTGTTTTTATAAAAGCTCCCTGGAGGCCTGCTGGACATGGGGAATCTCTGTGTGTGTCTCCACGTGTGTCACTTGGTTCCTCAGCCACCCCTCCCTTACCCCCCTGACCTGCACCTCCTGGCCAGCTTGACTTCCTGGCCAGACGCTCTTGGTCACAGGGGTGTCCCCAGCAGCTGTTTGTCCCATCTCCTGAGCCCCAGATGCTTCCAGCAGGAAGCCATCCCCTTCCAAGCTCTGGCTGGCCAGGCAGGGAAATGAGGGACCCTTCCCGCCCCAGCCACACATCCGGGGCCAGGGTTTATTGTCTGCCGCTGGCTTGGCCCACTGGAAGGTCAGCCAGGGAAGTCCCCTAGGTCCCCGGGGAGCCAGTCATCCTGCCACAGAAGACAGGAGCCACACGCTCAAGCCACGCGCATGGCCCCTCCGGGACCTGCGGGTCCTGCGCTGCCTGGCTGCGCCCTTCCCCAGCTTCCCCCCCCCCCTTCCACCAGGGACTTTTCTCAGCCTTCTCCCCAGCCTGGAACCCCAAAGAAAAGCTAGCTCTGTAGTAAGCTCTTGGGGATCACTGAACTTAGGGACCCCGGTGACCTTGGGGCCCAGGCTGCACACGTGGGATGAAGCATCAGGGTGTCTGTGGATTGTGGGTCGGAACCAGCTGCTGCTGACCTCATTTCTCTTCCTGTGCTTCCTCTGAACAAGGCACATGTGACTGCACATGAAGGGACTGCCCGGTCCCCTCCATCTCTTCTTTCTGTCCTGCAAGCCCGCCCGTCCCTTCTGTCCCCAGGCCAGCGGAGTCTCCTCTTGCACCCTCCCACCCAGCCTTGTCCGTGGCCCTTCGTAGTTTTATCCCAAAGTTCTGGGAGCTCACCTGTCATGGGTGCACCTTGGGGTGAGCCTGTGTACCTGCTGCCCCCTCCTGTGCCGGCCTTGCTGAGGAGCAGGGTTGGGGTGTGGGGGTGTGGGCCCAGGGTCTGTGCACCCTGTTCCCACCTGATCGTGCAGAGGTCGTTGTGTGTGTATGGGTGCTGTCCATGCCTGAGGTTTTCCTTCCAACTCTACAACAAGCCAATGACCACTCAGAGACGCTTAAGCCAGGCCCTCCTTGCTTTGTCTAGAGCTCCTAACCAGCCTTATATAATGTGGGGGGGAGGGGATGGGGGGGAAGGGCGTGACCCCAGGCAGGTCACCACCCCTGTCTGCCTTGGTGTCCTCATCTATAAAATAGTGACAATGACAGCACTTCCTTGCTGGTGTGGTAGATCACTCCTGTAATCCTGGCACAGGGGAAGCTGAAGCACAAGGATCATGAGTTCTAGGCCAGCTTAGGCCATATAGTGAGAGTGAGACCCTGTGTGACCAAGAGAAGAGTAACAGTGCTTCCTCACAGCGTGGTTTGGAGGACATAAATGTAATTTCTTTCTTTCTTTCTTTCTTTTTTGTCAGTCATGGGGCTTGAACTCTGGGCCTGGGTGCAGTCCTTGCGCTCTTCAGCTTAAGGTGAGCGCTCTACCACTTGAGCCACTGTGCCACTTCTGGTTTCCTAGTGGTTATTGGAGGTAAGAGTCTCATGGACTTTTCTTCCTGGGCTGACTTGGAACTGTGATCCTCAGATCTCAGCCTCCTGAGTAGCTAGGATTACAGGCATGAACCACTGGTGCCTGGCCATAAATGTAATTTCAAAATGCAGCATGAAACACCATTTCTCTGCTAGTTTGGGGACCTACTGTTACTCTGGATACTGTTTTTTTTTTATTGTTTGTTTTTCTGCCAGTCCTGGGGCTTGAACTCAGGGCCTGAGCACTGTCCCTGAGCTGCTTTTGCTCAAGGCTAGCACTCTGCCACTTGAGTCACACTGCTACTTCGGGCTTTTTTTCTGAGGAATGGAACCCAGGGCTTCATGCATGCTAGGCAAGCACTCTACCACTAAGCCACATTCCCAGCCCCTGGGGACTGTTGACAGGCGGGGTTCTAGGTGCTTTCTGCAAATCAGCCTAGTGCCCTTCCTGCCAACCCCAGGACCCAGAGATTCCCATTATCTCCTGTTTATAGGGCAGGAAATAGACCTGGGAGACCCACCCAGGTCACCGGGCCAGCGTACTGGCCCTCAAACCCAGGAGCTCTGTCTCCTGGAGACTGTGGCCCCTCCCTTTGCTGCTCCCCTGGCTAAGAAGGGGTAGCTTTCCCTCCCCTTCTAGTGTGGCCTCATTCCAGGCAGCTGCAGCAGAGCTTTGGGGACACCTGGGGGGTGGGGGCAGGCCCAGTCCCTGCATCCCCGAGCTCCTGATAAAGCGCCATTGTATGCCTTCCCGCTTCCCGCTTCCTGCCCCAGCCCGGTGTTGCCTCTCCCACATCGTGGAAAGCAGCCTGCCATCCTGGCCAGGATCACTGCCAGGGCCTCCCCTGCACCCACCCACACCCATGGGAGGAGGAGGCTGCTACCCCCATGCATCCCCAGTATCCACGCCGGCCGGGCCCCCATCACCTACGCCGCATTCAGAATCCTTCTGAGTAACTCTACCACTTTGAGCTCCACTTCTGGTTTTCTGGGGGTTCATTGGAGATAAGAGTCTCATGGACTTTCCTGCCTGCGCTGGCTTTGAACCATGATCCTCCGATGTCAGCCTCCTGGGTAGCTAGGATGACAGGTGTGAGCCACCAGCGCCTGGCCCCACAGCTTTGTAAAAACATTTGGCGAGCACCTGTTGGAGTGGCAGCCCACTCTGTGGTCTTGGTAACCATTGTGTCCCTGTTTTGTCACCTGATTGCATCCTGGAATTGCCCAGTGCACCCTTGGTCGCTTGCACACGTGAGATGGGGAGCTCAGGGGCACTGCCCACATGAGGAATGGGGGTACGAAGCCGGGTGCCAGTGGCTCACGCCTGTAATCCTAGCGACTCAGGACGCTGAGATCTGAGGATCGAGGTTCAAAGTCAGACCGGGCAGGAAAGTCTGTGAGACTCTTTATCTCCAGTTAACCACCAGAAAACTGGAAGTGGCACTGTGGCTCAAATTGTGGAGCACTCACTGTGAGCTGAAGAGCTGAGGGACATCACCCAGGCCTAGAGTTCAAGCCTCACAACTGACAAAAAAAGAAAAGAAAAAGCAATGGGGGCAGGAAAGACCACTGGCCTAGTGAAGGAGGAGGAGGGGACACTGAGGCCAAAGCAGCTGCCCCCCATAGTGAATTGAAGAAAGACTGGGGTGTATATTGAGGCCCTGATGGTCACCTGGGAGGCCCTTGGGGCGCTCTTTCCCCATCCTGGCACCTGCCATGTAAATATAAATGAGATTGGTTATTTTTTTCCAACACACAGATGCCAACCTGTTGTGACCTGGGGAGTTGCTCGGAGGCAGAGGCCTGCCGTGACCTTGGCGTGGGGTAGCCTGTTTTCTGGACACACGATCCTCTTTAGCTGGATGAATAGAGAACTAATTGAGGGTGTGCGTGTGCCAGCCCTGTGCCCTGTGCCGTGTGCTCTATCCCCCTCGATCCTCCCCAGCCCGGGCCACAGCCCAGTCCTTCCTGGAGCCCAGGGAAGTCACACCCCCTGACCCACTTCCCTGTCCTGTCCTGGTGCATTCTGTCGCATGCCCAGAGGCCTTTCTTTCTGCCTGTCCTGGGGCTTGAACTCAGGATCTAGCCACTGTCCCTGAGCTCTTTTGCTCAAGGCGAGCACTCTACTACTTTGAGTCACTGTGCCACTTCCAGTTTTCTGGTAGTTCATTAGAGATAAGCATGCCAAGGACTTTCCTGCCCCAGCTGGCTTTGAACTTTGATCCTCAAATCTCAGCTGAGTAGCTAGGATTGCAGGCATGAGCCATGCATGAGGGCCTCTCTTGGTGTTAACCCTCAATTCCCCATGGGCCTGTGCCTCTGGAGGGATGCAGCCACTTGGTGATTTGTCTCTCCCCGTCTTAAAGTGGCTTTCCATGCTCAGGGGCTTGATTTTAAGACAGCCAGAGTTGTCGCTCACTTCCTTAGGTTCTTCTCCAGGTTGGCCTTGTTTTTAATGTGTACAAGGCAGATGGCTCCACAATTGGCTGGGGCCCCTGTCATCTAGGCACTTACTGGCCCTCCCACCCTGCCCTGTGGTCCCCTGAGTGCTCTCCCCATCGCCCAGCAGAGGGGTCTGTGTCTGCCTTCATTCCTTCCCTCCGAAGTGTGCTCTTGCTTGGCCTTCAGCATTCTTGGCCATTCTTTTGAATTAGCTGAGCACCTTGTTGCTGTCTGTGTTCATCTCATTCTCTCGCTCTCTCTCTCTCTCTTTCTGAGGACCCCAGTCAGTGAAGGTGGTGTATTTCTGTTTATTTGTATTTTCTCCAGAGTTTCTAAGAAAAGTGGCTCCCAGCCGGACACCAGTAGCTCCTGCCTGTAATCCTAGTTACTCAGGAGGCTCAGATCTGAGGATCTAAGTTCAAAGCCAGCTCGGACAGGAAAGTCTGTGAGACTGTAGCTCCAATGAACCACCAAAAAGCCAGAAGCGGGGGTATGGCGCAAGTGGTAGAGCATTAGCTTTGAGTGAAAAGGCTAAAGGACAGCACCCAGACCCTGAATTCAAGCCCCAGTACTAGCACAGAGAGAGAGAGAGACAGAGCAACAGAGGGAGAAAAAGAGGGAGAGCGCTTACATCGGCAGCCTAAAGTCTTGCCCACCTCCTGCTGGGTTTGTTTGGGGCAGGTCTGAGGCAGCAGGGGACTCCACCCTCCACTCCCCAGTTTTGGCCTTGTGGGGTGAGGACCTCTTCATTCCCTGCTACTTCCAGGCGCTGCCTGGGCTCCAGCACAGAGGGTGGGCGGGCTGCTGCCCAGAGAGGAGGCTGTAATTTTCCTGCAATTTCAAGGGCTAATTAAAGGTTTTCCTTGACTAATCAGCTTACGGTTTAATTATCAGGGACCAAGCTCAGGGGTGCGGGAAGCGGCTCTGCTGGGGTCTCCCTGCCATGTGGCAGGGAGGAATCCACCAGCTCATGGGGGGAGCTAGGATTGGGGGATCCCCATTTCACATCTTTGGTGCTGAGTATGCCCCCCCCACCAGACTAGGACCTGTCATTGGGGGCCCTGAGGGCCAAGAGCTGCTGCATTGGTGGGGGGAGGTGAGAAGGGGGCCCCTGAGCCCGGCTGTGGGGGTTGGCTATCTGGGCCCTGGCTGGACCCCTTGGGCTTCTGGGAGTTTACAGGGGTCAGGGGGAGATGACCAGGGATGGCCGTGCCAGGCTGAGCTTCATTCCTTACATTCTTTGCAGGCCCCAGACTCCAGTGGCCCAAGGTGGGGGAGGGTAGGCCTTGTGGACAGCGCCTTGCCCCCCCCCTGCCTCGCCCCCCCCCCCCCCCGCCTCTGGCCTGGATCTGAGGTCACCTGTCACCATCATGGATGGCCTGGGCTCTCCCACTGCACTTCCCTGGCATAAGCATCCAGCTTTCTGTGTTAGGGAGGGGCTCACAGAAGTGGAGGCCATGGCTTGTGGTGCCAGGCAGGTAGCAGCCTAGCCCCCGCCACAGGCCCCAGAGCCCAGTCACTCAGTGCTGGTCTTCACTTCCGGTTCCATGGGGAGGACAGGGACACCAGTCCCTGCTGGCTACTACTTGAAGACCGGAAGGGCTGTGCTGAAGACAGGGACACCGTGCTGCCCCCACGGGAGCCGGTTGATAGTCTGAAGATAGCTGCTTCCCCTCCCTGGCAACAGCTTCCTGTCTGACCTCAGGCCAGGCCCTGAGCCCAAGAATTGTGAGAGTCAGCCATGTTGCTGTGGTGGCATCACAAGGCCCCCTGCTACTGCCATAGCCACCCGGATGCCTGGAGAGATGGCCCGTGCTCAGAGCTGCTAGCTGGGGTCCTCAGGGCCAACCACCCCAAGTTCTGGACTCCAGTGAGCTTTGATTCGGTTTACAAAATGGAAACATTTACCCAGACTCAAAAGAATGTCCTCTCATGCCTGTAATCCTAGCTACTCAGGAGGCTGATCTGAGGATCGCAACCAGCCTGACAGGAAAGTCTATGAGATTCTTATCTCCAGTAAACCACCAGAAAGCCGGAGGTGACTCTGTGGCTCAAGTTGTAGAGCTCTTACCTTGAGCTGAAGAGCTCAGGGACAGTGCCAGGCCCAGAGTTCAAGCCCATGGCTGACCAAAAAAAAAAAGAATGGCCTCCTACCTCCCCAAGTCACCTACTTAGAAGGAAGAAGCAGTCGTGACCACAACCCCCTCAGCCCTGATCATCACAAAACAAGTCCTAAACACCAGATGTTTTATTTATTTAGGCCTGAACCAGGACTTGAACTCAGGGCCTCACAGTTTCTCTCTGCTTGCTCTCTGGTGCTCTACCACTGGAAACAGGCCTCCATGCCAACATTTTGCTGGTTCTTTTTTTTTTTGGTCGGTCTTGGGGCTTGAACTCTGGGCCTGAGCGCTGTCCCTCAGCTCTTCAGCTCAAGGCGAGCACTCTACCACTTGAGCTACTGCGCCACGTCCGGTTTTCTGGTGGTTTACTGGAGATAGGAGTCTCACGGTCTCTCCTGCCCAGGCTGGCTTTGAACCTCCATCCTCAGATCTCAGCCTCCTGAGTAGCTAGGATTACAGGCGTGAGCCACCAGCGCCCGGCTTTGCTGGTTCTTTAGGAGGCAGAGTTTCATGGGATTTCCTGGTCTGGGCTGGTTTGGAACTGTGATTCTCAAGATGTCCGTCTCCTGAGTAGCTGGGATTAAAGTCATGAGCTGATGGCACCAGACCCAGATTATCTTAAATCCCCTTTTCTTTTTTTTTTTTTTGTTGTTGGTTGTGGGACCTGAACTCTGGGGTCTGGGTGCTCTCCCCCAGCTCTTCAGCACTCTACCACTTGAGCCTCAGCCCCACTTCCGGCTTTTTCTGATTATGTGGTGCTGAGGAATGGAACCCAGGGCCTCATGCATGCAAGGCAAGCACTATACCACTGAGCCACCTTCCCAACCCCAAATCCCCTTTTCATGATCAGATTTGGTTGGAAGGCCTGGGTTTTTTGTCCTGGGCAGTCTCCTGCTCCTTTGTACCATGGTGCTGTTTCTGGGGACTGGGACTAGATCAGAGCCCCGATGATGCAGGCTCAGTTTAGATGAGGTGGGGGTGGGGGGGTGTCTTGACTGGGCGGCCCTGTTTGCCTGGTATGTGGCCTGTTGTCTGTGCAGCTGTCTGATGGACAGGGAGAATAATAGTTGTTAAGTTAAAGACCCAGAGTAGATTAAAAAGCTGAAGCCACTCCCTGTGGGGCTGGCGCCTGGATGCCGCAGGAGGGCCCCAGCCGAACTGCCCAGCCGAGAGCCTGAGTGGTGTGGTGGGTGGGCAGCTTTCCAGCCCCTTCTCTCCCCTCCCCCTCTCCCCTCCCCCCTCCTCCATCCTCCAGGGCATGATAGTGACCTGGGTCCTTGGACTGCCCTGGTCTGTGCTCCTGTAGCTACTGTGTCTCCCCCTCTCCCCCTGCAGCCCCAGCCCCCCAGTGCTCCTTGAGGCCCTGCTGGCACCCTGGTCATTAGCTGGGACCCACACAGGAAGGGGGTGGATTGGGGCAGGGGGCCCTCCTCCCCCCCTCTGCCCTGCCAGCCTCCACAGAGAGGTGACTGTCCAAGATGCCACTCAGTTCTGTCACCAAGTCCATGGGCCTGCTCATGTGGCAGCCCCACCCCAGCCCTGTTGGCCTCAGTTTCTCTGTTTTGGAAACTGGCTGTCTGAGGGTTATTTCTTCCACGTAAGACCCTCAAAAGGGCAAACGTGGGGCTTCTCAGTAATAATGTTCAGTGGCCTGCCCCCCTCCTTGTGGACCCTACATCCCACCACCCCCTGTCAAGCTGAGGCCCTCTCCTCACAGAACGCCTCCTCCCGTGATGGAGGCAGAGAAGTCCAGGAGCAGGGAGAGGCCCTGGCCCTACCTGGGAAATCAGGGAAGGCTTCCTGGAGGAGGAGCCTCAGGCTGAGGCCTGAGAGTGGAGCCAAGGTAGTTGGGAGTTTGTGCTCCAGGGAGAAGGAGTGGAATGACAGGCTCAAGGACTCAGAAGTTGGGAATGGGTGTGGCCTTTTAATAAAGGGTCAGAATTTTGAGTAAACTTGCAACTTTCACACTAACTGCGCATCCTCTTGTGGGAAGTATGTGAGCTCAGGCTAGGGGGGTGGGGGGGCCACCTCCTTCACCCAGTTTCACCCAGTGGTAACTTTGTACAAAGAAGGGGGGGGGCAGGATGCCAACCTTGATCAGGGAGACAAAGCTCATCTGAGCTTCCTCTCCACGCCCAGCCACTTGCTGTCCGTGCCCCACCGTCCAGTTCTGCACCCTGACCACTGCGTGAGCAGACACAGCAGGGGAAATAGACTCAGAGTGGAGATGGCTTAGAGGTAAGCGGGCGCCGTCTCCACGGCCTTGCTGTGGACCTCTGATGGCTCCAGCTGTTCAGAGGTTTTGCGCGTTAGCTCCTCTCCATCTTTTCCCCGCACTCTCTCTGCGATCTGCGCCTGCGCCCTGCGCCTGCCACTCCCACCTCCCCCTTCCTACCTGGGTTGTTACCAGTACAGCTCTGAGGCTCTACTGGGCCTTCTTCGGCCATGCGCCTTGAGGCATTTCTTCCCCTCGGTAGCTCTTCATCCTCTTCGGTGGACTTGTGCACACAGACCTTTTCACTTTGATGAGGTTATCTTTTTTTTTTCCCCCCTAGAGTGGCACCAGGATTTGAACTCTGGGCCTTCTTGCCAGGAAGGTGTTCTGTCATTTGAGCCATGCCTCCAGCCCTTTTTTGATTTCATTATTTTTCAGATAAGTTCTCATATTTTTGCCCAGAGCCCATTTTGGACCATAAACTTCCTACCTACACTTTCCGTATTGCTGGAATTACAGGTGGTACCATCACACTAGTTTCTTGGTTGAGATGAGGTCTCCCCAAACCTCCCGATCTTTGCCTCCCAAACAGATGTAAGTTTTCCTTTTATGGATTGTGCTTTTGGTGTCAAGTTGAACCCTGTGGCTTAGATTTTGAAGATAATTTCCTGTGTGTTTTGTTTCTCTAAAAGTTGTATGGATTTACATTTAAGTCCAGGATCAGTTGTGGGCTAGTTTGTGCCAAATGTAAGGTTTAGATCAAGGATCATTTGAGTTTGGTCTTGCATATGGGTTTTTCCTTGTCCTAGCAACTTGCTTTACATATTGACTTTCTTCCCCTGACTTCCCTCTGTTGCTCTGTCAAGAATCCATGTGTGGGGCTGGGAAGGTGGCTCAGTGGTAGAGCGCTTGCCTTGCATGCATGAGGCCCTGGGTTTAATTCCTCAGTATCACATAAGCAGAAAAAAGCCAGAAATGGTGCTGTGGCTCATGTGATAGAGCACTAACCTTGAGCTGAAGAGCTGAGGGACAGCGCCCAAGCCCAGGTCTCATGACCGACTGAAAAAAAAAAAAAAGAATCCGTGTGTGCCCTGTCAGGCATCAGCGGCTTAGGCCTGTCATTGTAACTACTCAGGAGGCTAAGATCTGAGGATCACAGTTCAAAGCCAGCTTGGTCAGGAAAGCCCATAAGGCTCTTAGATCCAGTTAAGAGAGTAGAGTGTCAGCCTTGAGCAAAAAAGCTAAGGGACTGTGCCCAGGCCTGAGTTCAAGCTTCAGCACCAGCACAAAAACAAGGAATCAGTGCCATGAGATGTCACTTGGCATTTATTAGGATGGTTACTGTCAAACACAAAATATAGTCAGGTGCCGTCCTGCACTCCTATAACTCCAGCTGTACAGGAAGCATAAATAGGAAGATCGTGGTCAAAGTTCTGCCCAGGCCAAAGAGGAAACTATCTGAAAAGTAATCTAGAAACAAAAAGAGCTAGAAGCATGGCTCAAGTGTAGAGTGCTTGCCTAGCAAGTGCAAGGCCTTGAGTTCAAATCTCAGTACCACCAGAAAATAAAGGAAAGATCAAACACAGAATTTAATCGTGGCCAGCAGCTCTAGCCTAGGTGTGCTCCCAAAGTAGAAACAGGCATTTGCACCCCAGTTCATGGAGGGTCCTTTACAGCCAGAAGTGGGCAGACCCCGCGATCAGTAGATGAACAGAGAAACAGCATACTCAATGGCATGTTATTGGGCCCTAAAAAGGGATGACACTTAAAGACACTGCCATCATTGGTAGTGAGACAAGCCAGAAGCTTCCTCAGCCTGGGCCCAGCTCACCACTGGCCCTGTACGCTGCTGGTCCATGGCTGTGGGGCGCAGAGGGAGGGGGGCAGTGGGGACTCTGGCTGGGGGCTGCAGTTGAGGACTTCAGCCGACGCACAAGCTCAGATTAGTGCACAAAGGTCCTCCTGACCTAGCAGAAAGAGGTCCCGGAAGGGGGCCCGTGGGGGCCTTCTGAGCACCAGCCGGTACCCGGCTGACTAAGTGAGAATGTGCTCCATCCGATCGCAGTCTAGGCCAGAGGGCTGGAGCTCCTGTCTGCAGAGATGGGGGAGACAGAGGGGGGGCAGGGGGGGGGTAGGTGTGCTGGCCTGGGGGCCCCACAGAGAAGCCTAGGCCCCAGTCAGATGGAAGATGTCCCACCTTGTTCTCTGGGTCTAGGGCCCTGGCACATGACTGGGAGGAGCTGTGGGTCAGATCAGGGTGCATAGAAGAGTCATGAGACTACACACAGACATGACTACACGCACACACGCATGCTCTCAAATTAGGACTTGATACAGTTAAAGCATCACCTGACACGGCGTATCACAGAGTGATCATTGCAGTGGGAAGCCCATGAGCCTGTACATGAGGAACAGAGGCCCATCTCTTCCTTCACCCCCAAAGCTCCTGCCCCTCCCTTGCCTTTCCCTGTACCCCCAAAGCTCCTGGCCCCTTACCCGCCTCTTGTTTTGCCACCTCTGGATGTATCTCTCACAGCCTTCTTCCCTTTCCTGGCTTGGCACACTTTACCTAAACATTCCTAGGCTACGTTGGGTTACCACATTGTTTTCCCCACCCCCACCATTTGAGGCTGAGTCTAGCTCTGAAGGCCGCAGCAGGCCTGAAACTCGTGCCTGGGCCTCCCGAGGAGTGCTGAGATTATAGGAGTGCAGCGCCACGCCAGGCTCTTAGCATCTTTCCTTCCAGGAACCATCCTCAGTGGAGGAATATTTGTCTTGTTTCCAGTCTGTTGCCGTTCACAGTTCACCGTGCTACCTGGAAAGAACCTTCCAGGCCTCCCCTTCCCCCCACGCAATTCACTGATGTCTGTACCCCGAAAGCACTTTCCAGGTCCCAAGTGTGTCTCCCACTCCCCTGGATGCCCCTGGCCCTGTGGGAGAGCCAGGGAATGTGTGGGGGTGCTGCTGCTGGCTGTGGAGCTGCATGCCAGGTCTCAGAACAGAGACCCCTCACACCTTGTAGGGGAGGCTCCAGGAATGGGGGGCAGCACAAGTGTGGGGGGTCATCCTGTTTACCCTTTGGCCTGAATTAAGGAAAGGACAATTGAATCAATTGCCCCCCCTCTTCTGGGACCAGCAGGGAAGTCCAATCCTAACCCATCCCCTCAGCCCAAACCGGCCCAGCTGGTTTGGGGAGGCCTCCCGGCCTGGCTGCTGCCTGGCACCCCGCCCTGCAGGGCAGGACTGGCCAGAGTTCTGCTCCTGGTCCTTGGCCTGGCGCCTGTTCTGGGAGTAGCAGGAGAAAGGGGAGGACAGGGCTCTCCTCCTGGGCCCAGCAACTCATCGGGACTGGGTGATGGCCCAGTAAAGGCCTAGTGAATGGGGGCAGTGGGGGCTGGCCCAGAGGAGAGCAGCCTGGGCTCCTGTGCAGGTGCCCGAGGTGGAGCATTCTCAGCCCATGTATGCACATGCGCAAGTGAACACACACACTCACTCACACGTGCGCACGCGCGCGCGCGCGCACGCACGCACACACACACACACACACACACTGCCTGCTGGGGAGGTAGGATCTGGCGGGGGCAGGAGAGGCCCGGCTGTCCTTTCTCCTGCTCCCAATGGCCATCCTCAAACTCAGAGCCCTGCCTGGGCATCTCAGCCCCTCACCTCCCTGGAGCGCCCCGGGCAAGTCACACGGGCTCCCTAGCTTCCCTGTGCCTCCGCTTCTCCTGTGTTCTCCTGTGTAGGGCATGGGCGAGGCCTGGGCCCTGCCCCTCCCTCAGCAGGCATCCCCCTCCCTCCCCATCTCCTGTCTCCCCTTTTGTCTCCCAGCACTTGCTGGCATCCTAGCCTGGGAGGGGGCGGGACTGCGGCCACTCTGCTAATGGCCCCCTCCAACATCTGAGAGTGCCCCCCCTCCTGCCACACCTAGAGGACCCCACAGCCCATCCAAGGGGGTGAGGGGCTGGGGCAGGGAGGCAGAGGTGGGGGGGGGAGGGTCATTTCTGGCCGCAGCTGTGGCCACGTGGCTGTCTCCAGCTCGCCCTGCCTCCCGCCCTCTGTGCCCCGCCCTCCACTGCCCATGGGTGGTGCCTGGGCAAGGGCTGGGCTCACCGCTGCCAGGCAGGCTGGGTGCAGAGCCAGCAGCCTCCTGGGAAGGGCCTTGGGTCCCCAGGGCCTGCCCTCCCAGCTGGGGACAGGTGTCCCCTGCTGCCCTTGGAGGGCGGCCTAGGCAGTGGAAGAGGATGGTGGAGGTGAGCAGGGGAGGAGCAGAGAGGACGGGCCAGCAGGAGCCAGGGGATGGGCCACCCCTTTTCTGGGGCCTGGCCAGTGTGAGGGCAGGCCCCAGAGCCCCTGGGCACTCCAGTTCCTGGGGTCTGCTGTACCCTGGCCTTCTGACAGGCTGAGGCTCCCTGTGTTACTCCCGGCAGCCCTCACATCAACTGGCCATGGGCCTACAGTCTAGCCTGCATTTCCTTCGCCCTTTTATTTTGATTTTAATTTATGTTCATATATATATATATATATGTACATTTTTTTTCTTATCAGTCCTAGGGCTTGAACTCAGGGCCTGGGCGCTGTCCCTGAGCTTTTACTCAAGGCTAGCACTCTCCCACTTGAGCCACAATTCCATAGTCATGGCCTGTGACCATCTGGGGAGGTCTCATCCTCAGCCCGTGGGCCAGTCGCCCAGCATCCACGGGGAGGTGCAGCGGGTCCCCGGTGTGTGACTTCTTGGAGATTGTGGCCTGCGTGCACCCATGAGGCCGGGAAGCTCCCTCTGGGCTTTGCAGTGCTCCTGCCCACACCTCCCAGCAAGCCGGGCTCCAGCCTTTGGCCACCAGCCTCCAATGCCAGCCTCCTGTGGGGACTGTGGGAGGAGGCAGCAGGCTGCTGCCGGGCGGAGGGAGGCTGGGTTGCCATGGACTGGAGCCTGGGCTGGGGCCCGGGCTGGCTGAATATGGCCAGGTGGAGGAGACACTGTATCCTCCCTCAGCCACACTCCCCCTCCGCCCCCAGCCTGAGACCATGGCTGCCTAGCCTGGAGAAAGTGAGACCCTCTGAAGGGCTGCCTGGGCCGACTTCCACATGTGTGTTCATTCCTTCATGCATTCATTCATTCACCTTGCCAGCAGCAGCAGTGGCTGGCAGTGAGCCTGTAGCGAGGCCCGGCCCCACCATGCTGAGTTGTTCCATTGCCCCTCCAAACATGCCTGCGAGGCAGGGACTGCTGGTACCCACAGCTCACGGGTGGCCCTGCAGCTCAGAGAGGTTGATCGGCTTGTTGAGGCTCCACAGCTGGGGACGGCAAAGCTGGCACCGAGGCGTGGGCTGCCCTGAGCCCCTGCGAGCAGCAGCCTCGGCCCTGGGCAGCAGCCAGGCTGCAGGAAGGCTGCACGGACACTGGGGGCAGTGGGCACTTGGCTGTTGAAGAAGAGGGAGAAGGTAGGATTTGGGGTGGGGGCATTTGGGTACACAGAGCCTTCCCCAGAGTGGGCACCTCCTGGCTTCCCTGGCTCTCCCCATGCCCACTGCTGCTTCCCATTGAGCCCAGACTGCCCTCCCACGGGTCTCACTGGTGACTGTCACCTGCCCCCCTGCTCCTCCGAGAGCGCCCTGCAGGGCCGGGTGTCAGCCAGCCATGGGAGCCAGGCAGCCCCCGCCGCCCTGTTTTCACCCCTCCAAGGGTGCCTGGAGGGGTCCTGAGGGGGCTCAGGAAAGTGGGAGTGCTCAGGTCGGCAGTGGCGAGCCTGCTGTGGGCTGCAGAGGCAAGCTAGGCTACCCTGTGTGTTCAGAGCCCAGCCCTGGAGAGCGGGGGTAGACTGAGGCAGAGAGGTTGGTAAAGACACCAGTGAGGATAGGTGGGGACCGATGGCAGTGGCCTTGAGTGCAGGCAGGGGATGCCGAGCACTTGGGCATGGGGTGCACCAGGCCCTCCATGCCTTCCTCAGAGCCCAGGGGAGAGGGCCGTACATGTGCACACGTGTGCACACAACACACTCTCCTCGTCCTTCCCCGGGCTGACTCCTTGGGTTACCTGGGAGGGGGGTGGGGGAGTATTGTCATGAAGTTCAGAGGGGAGAATGTGTGGGTTCAGGAGCAGGTGACTCGGCCATTAGAATTCATTTTTTTTTGGCACTACTGGGTGCTTTTTGAACTAGGGGTCTCTCACCTGCTCAGCTGGTGCTCTTTTACTTGACACACAAGCTCCTCTTCCTCATCTGTCCCTGCTTGAGTCCCCTGGCCACTCTGCCTCGAGGTCCCCTCTTCCAGGGGCGTCTGAGGTGTCCTGAGCAGGAGCAGCAGGTAGAGACTGATCATCCTCAGGGGATCGAGTGCTCCTGGGGCTGAGCAGTGCTGTAGGTATTGGGGTCCAGCAGGGAGCATCCCTGGTTTGTGGGGCTGACTCTCCAGGGCAGAGGCGGACACCCCTTGTGGCATCTATACCCCAGTGTGAGCAGTATGATGGAGCCCAGGAGGCCTGAGGTGGGAGGAGCTAGAGGCTAGGGAAGAGAGAGGATGGGCAGATCCCATCCCACAGGCCTTCTGGGCCTCCAGGATGAGTTTTGGGGTACAGGAGAGAGGCTAAGAACTTCACCTGTAAAGTTTGCTGGACACCTCCAGGACCAGCTCCACATCACCTTCATGAGTGGACGCATCTGTGAGATGGTTCAGGTGACTGGTGCCTCAGGGGGTACAGGGGGCCTCTGAGCTCCAGGTGGACACTGGTCGGGTCAGGAGGCCCCTCCCGCTCTCGGTGGTGGCCAGGACAGTGTTGGCACTGGAGCTGCGCCAGGGAGCCTGGTCACCGCAAGGACTGGTTCTCAAATGTTCTGGGATGGACCATCTTGCCAAGGGCCTGCAGAAAAGTTGGTTAAGCAGCTCTAGATCAGGAATTGATATCCATGGCAGCCAGCCAAGCCAGATAGGAGGGGACAGGGACATGGTCTGGGTGGGAGGAACAGGCAGGGATCAGGGCCAGCCTTAGAGAAGAGAGTAATATAGACAGAACCTCCCCCCCCACACACACACACCTCAGGCCACCGTCCTCAGACGGCAGGCAGGTAAGATGCCCAGCATCCAGTCCTGCCAGCCTCTCACTGGCTCAGCATCAGGTGCATGATCGGGCCAGCACATACTGCTCTTCACCAAGCCCGCAGGACCTGGACCTGCTGGTCGGTGACATGGCTCCCAGTGGCCCCTTCCTCTTAGGGCTGGAGCACAGAGCAAGCAGGATGCCAGACAGAATGTTGGGGGGCGGGGGCACCCAAGGGGCGTGCAGTCCCTGCCAGCTGCTGGTATCATCGTGATGGTCACTGAGTGTGGTGTCTGGTGGCCCTGGGCCTGGCCTGTAGTGCCTTGTTCTGTGTGACTCCGGCTACAGCCATCCCTGTCTTTACCAGAGGGGAAACTGAGGCACGGTCTTGCTTGGTCAGGCCATGTGTTGAGCTCTCTGGTATGGGTGGCATTGGGCCATTCCAGGAGGGATATAGCCACATAGCCCCCTCCCCTCGGCTCCCTCCCCTCCCCCACTGCCTGACAGCAAGGCTCTGAGCTGGCCTGGAACTGGGTGGGGCTCTGCCTGGTCACTATAAACATGGCCAGTTCCTCTGTTTGTCCTGCCCTCCGTGCGGTGCCCAGAGGAAAGGGGTGGCCCAGGCAAATATCCGTAGGTGTGCCCCTCTTCTGCTTCCCCTGCTTAGGGGTGATGGGGGAGACTGCACAGCAGGAGAGGAGAAGGGAAACAGCCAATCACTTCTATCCCTTTCCTCCCCTCCCCCTGCCCTCCCCTCCAGGGCTATGAGTGGTTCCTGCCCCTGCCAGTTGCATTGGGGCTTTGGGGAGGAGGGGCTGAGAGCCTGTGCCAAGAGTTCAAGGTGAGGGCAGGCCGGACACAGAAGGCCGAAAGGTCACAGCACATGGGCACACTGCAAGACCACACAGAGGAAAGCAATGAGGAGCCCGGGGCAGATCAGGACTGCAGGAATGGCTGTCTGAGACCCCAAAGCAGAAGCTAAGATGCCTCAGCCCACATCCAGTGACCCAGGCAAGCAGAGAAGCAGGTGGGGAGAGCCCTGGGCAGGCGGCTCCGGCCTCCTGGGGCCCGTTGAGACAGGCTGGGTGCCCGCTCCCACCCACCTCCTACTGAACTGCAGCTGCCAAACCAGTTCCCAGGCTGGCGTCCTGCCCCGTCCCTGATCCTGCTTCCAGGCTGGTACTCCCCTCCCTTCCTGAGCTACTTCCTCTGGAAGGTCATCCAGGAGAGCCCACTGAAGCTGAGCCTGTGCCCAGCACTGTGCCAGACGCTGGGGGAACCCTCTGGGAAGGAGACAGAGGTCCCCACTGGTGCCCCTGTCCCAACATGCCTTGCCCTCAGCAGCCACCTCCAAGGATGTCCCTGCAGGTCACTGACCTCCCTGGGGACAGATCTTGCTGCCCCTCCTGTGGGCCCCCAGAGGTCAGAGCCTGTGCAGGTCATCGCCATGGCCCTGGCACCAGCCAGCAGATGGCCACGCACAGAGGCCTGATGGAGAGTTACAGACGTGCACAGTCTCGTCCCTTTTCACAGATGACTGAGCCGCAGCCCCGACAGGCGACGCCACCCGTGCGAGGGCGCTTATAGCCCGCCAGCCTCCAATCAGGTGTGTGAGACAGGAGGTGCGGAGCGGCCTGCCAGGGTTGGGCGTTTGTTTAATTCAGTTTGTGGACCCTAGTAAGGAGACAGTGTTTTCTAGCAAAGCCGTTCGAAACCCGTGTTTACAGAGCAGGGCACCGAAGGGTCTGCGGGGCAGCGTGCCCGCCCACCTCCTTTCACTGCCCCTTCCTCCCCTTGTGCCCCAGGCCACAGCAGGTGCAGGGAACACCCCACTCCCAGGCCATCATTTCTAGGACTCCCTGTGGGTGCCACCGTCAGCTTCCCCTGCAGCCCTTTGCCTCTTACCCCACTTACCCTGAGCATTGCCACGAGCTGGGCTGGCTTGTTCGAGGTGCCCCACTGCAGACCCAGAGCCTAAAAATTGGGGTAGGTGTAAGCCGGGTGCTGGTGGCTCACACCTGTCATCCTAGCTACTCAGGAGGCTGAGATCTGAGGATCGTGGTTCCAAGCCAGCCCTGGCAGGAAAGTCTGTGAGACTCCTATCTTCAATAAAACACCAGAAAAAGCCAGAAGTGGTTCTGTGGCTCAAGTGGTAGAGCGCTCGCCTTGAGCAAGGACCCAGGCCCAGAGTTCAAGCTCCATGACTGACAAAAAAAAAAAATGAGGGAGTGTGGCCTTGCAGACTGCTCATGGCCAGTTCACTAGCCTTTGGTGGAGGAGTAAACAAACACGGGGTTGGCATCCCCAGCCTATATCAGTTCTAGGCAACAGTGTGGGTGGGGGATAGCTGCCTGGCAGGATCACCCCTTTCCTGAGTGCTCAGTGTGCCAGGTCTGGCTTGTGCCAACACCAGACTCAGCCAGCGAAGCAGGCTCTGAGAATGGCAGAGGGCTGGGGACTTCAATCAGAGGATTGAAGGAGGGTGTAAGGAAGGAGTCGTGGGTTGCTCTGAGGGAGGGAGTTCCAGGCAAAATCCCTGGTATACAAGCTGATCGGATGTGAGGCAGAGGTGGGGACAGGGGCTGTGTGGGGTCTTGGACCTAAGGGCTCTGAGTCTCATCCCCTGCCTGGGAGGACCCAGAGCCTGGTCTCAGAGGCCAGGGAGGAGGCTGCTGCCCCCTAGTGGTCCAGCTGGGAAGCTGCAGGGTTGGGGGGGCTGACCAGGGTCAGCACAGGGACAGCTGGGTGTGTTTGGGCCACTCTCCACCCAGCACTGACCCTACCCCTGTGGTGATTCCTTCCACAGGCCCAGGCCGGCAGGAGCCCCGGCTCTGGCAGGCACCATGTTTGGGAAGAGGAAGAAGCGGGTGGAAATCTCAGCACCATCCAACTTCGAGCATCGCGTGCACACAGGCTTCGACCAGCACGAGCAGAAGTTCACGGGGCTGCCCCGCCAGTGGCAGAGCCTGATTGAGGAGTCAGCCCGGCGGCCCAAGCCCCTCATCGACCCTGCCTGCATCACCTCCATCCAGCCTGGGGCCCCCAAGGTACGCAACAATGCCCATGCAGATCCTCCCCTTCCCCCCGCCCCAGAGCCCAGCCCTCCCGTACCTGACCCTCCTCCCGCACATCTGCCTCTGGGGAAATTGTGAGAGTTACTGTAGTCCTGGTGCCCAGATGTGGCCTCCAGCCAGGCAGGCTCCCGGGGCCAGATGCCTGCTGGGAGGGCAGCCAGGTTCGTCCCCAGCGGGTAGAGCGGCCAGGCCTACTGGTCAGCAGGCTCAGTGCCCAGGCAGGCCTGCGGCTGATTCATTCTCTTGCTGCCAGCCCAGGGTCAGCCAGGTAACCATAGCCAGTGCCCAGTGTCAGCCTGCACCCCCACCACAGGGTGCTCTGAGTCCCATGGCCTCTGGACCATCCTTCAAAGCAAGTCTTCATGTCCAGCTGGATAATTTATGCCCAGCAATGGGTGCTGGGTATCAGGACCCACACTCCCCAGGGTGCTCCATGCTTGGTCCTCAGGTCCCTGGCAGCAGGTTGTACTGTGTCTCCTGAAGTCTAGCCCCACCCTGCTCCCCCAGGAGGAAGGGCTCTGTCAGAGGACACATCAAGGGGCCTCTTGGGTAGGCTCTAGCCTGAGGCCCTCGGTCCATGGCCAGGACTCTCCTTGTTTTCTCGTGGCCCTCTTGACCTCAGCCCTAATGCCACAGCCTGCACCGGGGGCTATCTGTCTGGCTTTCTTGGGCTGTCTTGGCAAGGCCAGCCTTCCAGGAAAGGCAGGGGCAGCCAGGCCTGTGGGTGGCTGGGGTGAGGCCAGGTTCTCTGCGCCTCTCCCTGCATGCCAGCCTCTGCTGTAGGGGCTGAGAGGTAGCAGGACTGGAGACTAGAGGAAAGACCAAGGCCCTCAAGGACAGACGCACATGCTCTGTTAGAAGGCTGGGGCAGCTGCTTCCCCTAACCCCTGCCCAGTCTGGGACGGATCCCAGGTGCTTCCCCACCTGAGCCACTCCCCCAGAGCTGGTTGCTGACACGTAGCCCCAGGAGCGGGGCTAGCCAGGCAGGGTGTGCCCAGAGTATCCAGGAGGCCGTCTCTGTCTTCTCCTTGGGACCAAGGCCCCTCTCACTCTCTGGACCCCACCCTCAGCCTCCAGAGGAGCAGGGATTGTGGTTTTGGGGTTAATGATCTTGGCAGCCTGCAGGGGAAGAGTACTGAGCCCAGCCCGACCTAGCGGGGCCTGTAATTTGCGGCTCTCTAGGGCTGATTACAGACTGCGCTGGCCTCTCCCTCCCTCCTCCTTCCCTCCTTCCCACAGGCCTGATTCTCCCCAGTCTGGGGAGCTAGGGAAAGATGGGGTGCACCTCAAGGATGCCACCCAGGCTGCTGAGCCTGCTCCTTCAGCTCCTACAGCTGCAGCTGAGTTCTGGGGGGCTACAGGGCCCCTGGTCCCTCCCCATCCCCCTCTATCCACCCCACCATTCACCCACAGCATTGCTTCATTCCGTCTCTGTCTTGTCTCTGTGTGTGTGTGTGTGTGTGTGTGTGTTGTTCTGTCTCCATGCCGGATGCACGTCCTGTGCCCCTCCTTGCCCGGCCCCCACCCCGCATTGCCCCGGCCCCCAGACCATCGTGCGAGGCAGCAAAGGTGCCAAGGATGGGGCCCTCACACTGCTGCTCGACGAGTTTGAGAACATGTCGGTGACACGCTCCAACTCACTGCGGAGAGACAGCCCGCCACCCCCTGCCCGTGCCCGCCAGCAGAATGGGGTGCCAGAAGAGCAAGGGCCCCCGGCCAGGGGCGGCCCAGAGAAGGCTGGAGGCCGAGGCCGGGCCACAGGGCGCAGTGAGGCGGGTGGCGGCAGTGGTGACAGGCGGAGGGGGGGCCCGGAGAAGAGGCCCAAGTCTTCCAGGGAAAGCCCAACAGGACCCCAGGAGTCCTCCCGGGACAAACGCCCCCTCTCTGGGCCCGACGTCAGCACCCCCCAACCTGCGGGCCTGGCCGGTGGGGCGAAGCTGGCAGCTGGCAGGCCCTTTAACACATACCCACGGGCTGACACGGACCACCCACCCCGGGGTGCCCAGGTAACCTGACCCCACCCCAAGATGCCCTGGCTCCCTGTCTGTTCCCTGTGCCCCCCCCCCAGCCCTGCCCAGCCCTGTCATTTGCTCATCCTGACCACCCATGTGTCTGTCCCTCAGTCCCACAGGACCTGTCCTACCCGCCACTCACAACTGCCTCTCTTCTGTTTCAGGGGGAGCCACACACCATGGCCCCTAATGGGCCATCCGTGGGGGGTCTGGCTGCCCCTCAGTCTTCCCGGCCTCCCACCCGAGCCCATGGTGCCCCCAGCCCTGGCATGCTGGGCCCCCATGCCTCTGAGCCCCAGCTGGCCCCTCCAGCCCGCACCCTTGCTGCTCCTGCTGCACCCCCCGCCCCTGGACCCCGCTCCCCACAGCGGGAGCCCCAGCGAGTGTCTCACGAGCAGTTCCGGGCTGCTCTGCAGCTGGTGGTGGACCCGGGGGACCCACGCTCCTACCTGGACAACTTCATCAAGATTGGCGAGGGCTCCACGGGCATTGTGTGCATTGCCACCGTGCGCAGCTCGGGCAAGCTGGTGGCCGTCAAGAAGATGGACCTGCGCAAGCAGCAGCGGCGGGAGCTGCTCTTCAATGAGGTACGTGGGGCGCCTTTCCCGAGCCCAGCCCGGCCTCCCCAAACCCCAGTCCCACCTTGGTCCCATCCAAGACCACCTGACCTTCCAGATCCTCACCTCTTGTCTCCTGCAGCTCCATCGGGCCCACCCACTCCCCTGCAGCTCCTGGCTCGGGTCCACTCTTGGCGTCCCTGGCCATTTCCCACACACAGCCAAGAATTTTAGGGCTCTTCTCCATCCCGCCCCTTCCAAGCTCTGGGTTCTGTCCAACTTCCGGCTCTGGCCCCCAGGGGTATGGGTGTGAGGTCTCCCTCTTCCGATGCTGGAGGCTGGGCAAGGCCAGCTCCTGCTTCCTGTCCTCCACACAGCCCCCACTGCCCCAGCCCGGTCCCTGGAAGCCCAGTGACCCTGTAGTCCCCAGGCCTTTCCCTTCTAGTCCTTGTACCCGGAGTTCAGCATTCTGCCTGTGTGTGCACGCATGCGCACACGCACACGTGCACATAACCTTTAACCACTCCTCCTACTTGCCTCCCCTGGGCCCCGACCCTTTTCTCCCTCCCTTAGACAGCACCAGAGACCTGCCAGGACTGGCCAGGATGAGAGAGGAAAGCATGGGGGTGTGCGGGGTGAAGGGCACACCCCCCAGAATGGAGGCGTCACCTTCAAGCTGGCTGCTGGCTTTTGGCAGCAGTGGGGAGCAAGGCCCAGACCCAGGAAGGGGGGCCAAGTGAAGGCCATGGCTGACCCCTCCCCCCCATCCAGGTGGTGATCATGCGAGACCACCGGCATGAGAACGTGGTGGAAATGTACAACAGCTACCTGGTGGGGGATGAGCTCTGGGTGGTAATGGAGTTCCTGGAAGGAGGCGCCCTCACAGACATCGTCACCCACACCAGGTACGCATGCGCCTGCTCTCCTGGCCTCGCCCCACCCCATGGAGGCAGGTCTGTGTGGCTGCCATTGACTTCCTAGGCCTCAGTTTCCCACCTGAGGCGGGGCTGTGCCTGTTCAGCCCCGGGCAGGACCCCGTCTGCCCAATCCCTCCCTCACGTGCAGGATGAATGAGGAGCAGATCGCTGCCGTGTGCCTGGCCGTGCTGCAGGCCCTGTCTGTGCTGCATGCTCAGGGTGTCATCCATCGGGACATCAAGAGTGACTCCATCCTGCTGACCCACGACGGCAGGGTGAGCACTGGCTGGGTGGGCGGGCACTGAGTCCAGGTTCAGTCTCAGGTCTAGGTCAATAGGGGCCAGACTATCCCTGGACACTGAGGGGACAGGCTTGGGCCCACAGCCAGGATGGGGTCATGGCTGAACTGAGGTGCCTGGAACACACACACACACCCCGACACACACACACACCCCGACACACACACACACCCCGACACTCACACACACACCGGGTCAGGGCTGTGTGACTCTCAGACCTGTGAGCAGAATGTATTTCTCTGAGGAGACCTGTGAAATGAAACCACCCTAGGACATGGGCCCTCCAAGCTAGGCCCATCTCTATCCTCACCCAGGCTCCGGGAGCAGCCCCCACACTGCCCACCTGTCAGATCCGAGAGCCCAGCTCTGATCTCTGGGCAACACAATGGAGTCACCCTGGCCAAGGCCAAGCTGGCAGATAGGTGGACACCCCTGCGTGGCCTTGCCCAGACCAATGCCCCTGACCTCCCACCTCTCCCTGGATCCCAGGTGAAGCTGTCAGATTTTGGGTTCTGCGCCCAGGTGAGCAAGGAGGTGCCACGGAGGAAGTCACTGGTTGGCACACCTTACTGGATGGCCCCGGAGCTCATCTCCCGCCTTCCCTACGGGCCAGAGGTGAGCCCAGCGGTGGCCTAGCTGTCTTGCTGGCAGTGGGAGCAGCTGGCATGGGGAAGGGGCCAGTCTCAAGGAAAGGAGGTAGGGCGCATGCGTGTGTATCTGTATTCATCTCTCCATTCATTCCGGATTGAATACTAGCTTGAAGAAAACCGTGAAAGCTCATTACAATAAAACTAAAGGAGGGCTGGGAAGGTGGCTCAGTGGTAGAGCGCTTGCCTTGTATACCTGAGGCCCTGGGTTCGATTCCTCAGCACCACATAAGCAAAAAGCCAGAAGTGGTGCTGTGGCTCAAGTGGTAGAGCACTAGCACTAGCTGAAGGACAGTGCCCAGGCCCAGAGTTCAGGCCCCATGACCGGACCCCCCCCCCAAAAAAAAACTAAAGGAGCCAGCACTCGTGACTCACACCTGTAATTATAGCTACACAGGAGGCTGAGACCTAGAAGACCATGGTTCAAAGCCAGCCCACGCAGAAAAGTCCATAAGGGGAAAAAACAAATAAAAAACACCAAAATCTGAAGTGCTGAGTCCTTAAGCTGTGAAGAGGTTTGGGGGACCGGGCTTCAGACAGCCCTGTCTGTGCACACTGGTTTCCTCAGTGTCACCTTGGCCCCTGTGGCCCCACAGCCAACCCCTGGCAGCGGGGGACATCTCAGCCTGTGACCTCCACTGGCATTCTAGATACTTTGGCTAAAATCCCAAGGCTGGACCTGATTGGCTCAGCATAGGTCATGTACGCCTTTCCCTATGTCCCAATTTCTGATTGGGCAGCCTAGGTCATAGCCCTCCTATGGGAGGGGTTTCACCAGAGGAAGCCTGAGCCTGGTTAGCTAGGGATTCTGGAGCATGCAAGATCTGGCTAGCTGGGCATCCTCAGGCATATTCTAGGCCCCAGCCTCACCAAGGCCTGGCCGCCTGAAGCCCAGCCCGGCCGTGCTTCTCCCCACTCCAGGTGGACATCTGGTCACTGGGGGTAATGGTAATTGAGATGGTGGATGGGGAGCCCCCTTACTTCAATGAGCCACCCCTCAAAGCCATGAAGATGATCCGGGACAACCTGCCACCCCGACTGAAGAACCTACACAAGGTGGGCCGCCTGGCGGGGAGGGGCATGTGGCACATGACACCCCTGACCCAGGGGCTGGAGGCCACAGGCCCTCCTGGTGGGAAGGGGGTCTTCCAGGGCCTGGCTGCTGCCCACTCACTACCCTGGGGCCTTCAGGTGGATGGTGGGGCTGGCACCAGAGCCAGTACCTAGCGCCCCGCCCCCTGAGCCCGTCTCCTCCCTCAGGTGTCGCCATCCCTGAAGGGCTTCCTGGACCGCCTGCTGGTGCGTGACCCGGCACAGCGGGCCACGGCGGCCGAGCTGCTGAAGCACCCGTTCCTGACCAAGGCGGGCCCGCCCGCCAGCATCGTGCCCCTCATGCGCCAGCACCGCGCCAGATGAGCCCAGCGCGGCCTGAACCAAAGAGCCTGTGGGCTGCCCTGCGCCCACCACGCGGCCCTGCCTGCAGAGGCTGCCTGCCAGACACCGTGGGCACACGCTGCCCTCCACGCTGGGCCTCGAGGAACCCCACTACTGAACCCAGGGTTTGATTCTGGGGCCTCAGATGACACGAGTGTCTTGTGGGAGCAAGCGAGGCTTCCGGAGCCCCGGCCTCCAGGACGAGGCCCTCCTGGTGCTCTGTCCAGGGAGGAGATGGCCACCCAGCACTGGAAACCCGCAGCGGGGACCCTGGGCAGAGAGACCACCAGAAGAGAGGGTGTTGTGTGAGTGTGTGTGTGTGTGTACGTGTGTGTACGTGTGTGCGTGTGTGTCCTCACACACTGAAAGTCTAGCAACTCTGTCCTCAGCCTGCAAGTGGCAATCTCAGACCTTACCTAGCTCCCAGCCCCCTCCCCCTGAGCCATTGTGGGGGGTCAATCATGAATGTCTGAAGAGTGGCCTTTCCCCAGAGCCCTGCACCCCCTTTTCTCCGTTGCTGAAGAGGGGCAGTGAGGCCTGTGCAGAAGTGACTTCCGCGCCGGACGCCTCCGTTTTCTAGAAGTCTATTTATATTGTCATTTTATAACACTAGCCCTGGCTCCTGACCCGGGCCAGGCACCTCCGGTCCTGTGGCGGCCGGGAGGCCCGTTCCTGCCCCGCCCCGCCCCGCCCCCTCCCCTCCCTCGTTAGTTTTACAATTAAAACATTTTCTTGTTTGGGTGTGTGCTGTGTAGACACCTCTGCCCGGCCATCTTGGGGGGAGATTGGGGGACCAGAATCTAGTAGCCCAGATTTCTGTGGCAGCCCAGCCCTGTGAGCTGACCCCAGGCAGCCCCGGCCTGTCCCACCCGGGCCTTGCCCGGGCCTGGCCATAGACCCCCAAGACCCCCAAGCCATCAGGAGCTCTCAGCCTTCTTAATACAGAGGTTCTTTGTTTTTTGTTTTTGGTTGTGGGGTTTGAACTCATCCTGGGCACTGTCTCTGGGCTCTTCAGCTCAAGGCGGGCATTCTACCACTTGAGCCACTGTGCCACTTCTGGTTTTCTGGTGGTTTATTGGAGATGAGAATATCATGGGCTTTTCTGCCCAGGCTGGCTTTGATCCATGATCCTCAGATCTCAGCCTCTTTAGTAGCTAGGATGACAGGCATGAGCCACTAGCGCCCAGCTAATACAGGGTTCGTGTTCCTCAGCATTCCTGGGGGTATAAATGGATGGTCACCTCACCAATGGAGACAAGAGGCCACTAACCCTTGGCAGGACTCTTGACTAATATGGCGGCCCAGTCCCTCCACCTTGCGTACAAAGCCTCCCCCAAATCTTCCAGATTAGCAGCTGGGGGCACTGCAAAAAGTGGCCTTCCAGGCTTCTGGGCTGGCAGAGCTGGGGAGCACAGCCTGGAGTGGGGACACCCCACACACCCCAGAAATGAACGCGAAGTCAGCCAGGCAAGTGTGCTGTTGGTGATGGGGTTCGAGGCACAGCGGTGGATCCAGTCAGACCAGGTTCACAAACCCGGGCTGACTCACAGCCTGGGTGGCACTCAGCAATTTGCATTTCCTGTTTTAAAAATTGTTTTGATGGTACTGAGGTTTGAACTGAGATTTTGTGCTTGCCACGAGGACCCTTTCCCGCTTGAGCCATTGTCTCCCCCACCCCCAGCTGCAGTTTATTCCATTTGTTTGTGGTTGTGGGTGTTTTTGTTTTTGTTTTTTGCCAGTCCTGGGCTTGAACTCAGGGCCTGGGCACTGCCCCTGACCTTCATTTGCTCAAGGCTAGCACTCTACCACTTGAGCCACAGCGCCACTTCTGGTTTTTTTCTGTTTATGTGGTCATCGAACCCAGGGCTTCATGCATGCTAGCAAGCACTCTACCACTAGGCCACATTCCTAGCCCCTGTTGTGTTTTTGAGACAGCCCATACTGGCCTCCAACTCTCTCAGTCCTCTTGCCTCAGTTTCCCAAACGCTGAGATTGCAGCAGAATGGGGCCCTGCAGCATGCTGGCTCATGGGGTGACTATTGGTGTCTCAGCAGAGTGGGCAGCTTGGACGCCCTTTCTGGTCTGCCAGGCATAGGGCTGGCCTGGCCCTCCCTGCCCAGCAAGCAGAGCCACCGTTCCATCAGCCCTGAGCTGGGGACAATCAGTAAAGAAATCCATTGAAGGCCCTGCCCGGGTGAGCCAGAAGGTGACCAAGGAAGCCTCTCTGAGTAGTCACAGGCCACCAGGAGCACACGAAGCAAGGGCTGGGTGTGGCCGTGCAGAGCTGTGGAGCAGAATGTTCTAAGCTGTGAGGACCCAGGCTGCCTTCTATACAATCAATGAGGAGCCATCACCAGACTGTAGGACTGGATTCTCCTGCCCCCCCCCCAAGGCTTATCCCTGTCTCCTGAGGGGACCTCTATCTGGAATGGGTTGAACAGTGTCCCCCCACCAAAAAAAAAAAAATGGTGTGACCATTCCCTAGTCCCTGGGACCCAGAAATACTACTACATCTGGCAAAAGCTTGGGAGCTGGAGATAAGATCACCCTGTACTAATGACCCAGATGGAGTTTCCACACTCCAGGACAGTGTGTTAGCACACTCCTGTCATTGTAGCTACTCAGAGGCTGCAGGTAGGAGGATCAAGGATAGAGGCTGGACATCTGGCAAAGGTGTGAGACTCAGTCTGAAAAAAACTAAAGCCGTACGTTGGTGGCTCCCACCTGTAATCCTAGCTACTTGGGAGGCTGAGATGAGGATCACGGTTCAAAGTTAGCCTAAGCAGTAAAGTCCATGAGACTCCTATTTCTAATGAACCACCAGAAAACCAAAAGTGGCGCTGTGGCTCAAAGTGGTAGAGCACTAGGCGCAAGTGAAAAAGCTCATGGATAGTGCTTGGCCCTGAGTTCAAGCCCCATGACCAACAAAACAAAACCACTAAAGCATAAAGTGTTGGAGATGTGGTTGGTTCAAGTGGTAGAGCACCTACCTGGCCAAGTGTCCTGAGTTCAAATCTCAGAACCAATCAAACAACAAAAATTAATTAAGAGACAGGGGTCCCAGGAGTGCCTTCAGTAGCCTACCCTCCCCCTTCCCCCTTCCCTGCCTGCCCCCATCAGAAGACCTGTCACTAGGCTCCACCTCTTAAAGGTCCCACCACCACTTCCCAACAGTGCCAAGCTGGGGACCACACACACCTTTAATCCTTGGATCTCCAGAGAGCGTTCCAAACCTAGAATGTAAGCTTGTTGGGACGGGGTGGTGTGGGTTCTAGCTTCAGCTCTGCAGAGGCCCATTCTACCCTGGGGCCTTTGCCCATGTTCCCTTGGAGACCAGTTTGCAATGTTGTATTAGAATTCACTTTCCAGCTATACCCCTGGGGCTTGAACTCTGGGCCTGGGTGCTGTCCCTCAGCTCTTCAGCTCAAGGCTAACGCTGTCATTGATCCACATCTCCAGCCCTTTTATATACTAGTTTGTTTTTTGTTTTGTTTATGTTTTTGCTAGTCCTGAGGCTTGAACTCAGAGTCTGGGCTCTGTCCCTGAGCCTCTTTGTGTTCAAGACTAGCGCTCTACCACTTGAGCCTCAGCACCACTTCCAGCTTTTTCTGAGTAGTTTATTGGTGATAAGAATCTCATGAACAGCTGGGCGCTGGTGGCTCACGCCTGTAATCCTAGCTACTCAGGAGGCTGAGATCTGAGGATCGCGGTTCAAAGCCAGCCCGGGCAGGAGAGACCGTGAGACTCTTATCTCCAATAAACCACTAGAAAACCGGAAGTGGTGCTGTAGCTCAAGTGGTAGAGCGCTGGCCTTGAGCTGAAGAGCTGAGGGACAGTGCCTAGGCCCAGAGTTCAGGCCCCACAACTGGACCCCCCCCCCCAAAAAAAAAGAATCTCATGGACTTTCCTGCCCAGGCTGGCTTCGAATCTTGATCCTCAGATCTCAGCCTCCTGAGTAGCTGGGATTACAAGCGTGAGCCATTGGCACCCAGCTATATGCTACTTGAGATAGTCTCACTTCCTGCCTGGGCCTGTATCTGGACTATGATCCTCCTATTTTTTCATTTCATACCATAGCTGGAATAATCAGACACCATTCTACCCAGCGTCTGACGATTGCACTGGAGTCTCAGAGACTTCTGCCTGGGCTGGCCTAGAACCATGATCTTCCTTCTTCCAGGAAGCTAGATTGGCGCTCAGGGATTCCTCTGCTTTATGTAGAAGTTTTGAGTTTTGTTTCCTTGTTTTTTCTCCTAAGTTCTGGGGTTTATCCTGGTCTCGTGACCCAAACGTGGTCCATGGTCTGGGAGCCACTGAATGGGAGGAGATCTGCACCTCAGGTGGGGACAATGTCCAGCAAAAGCCCTGAGACAAGCCTGGGTGTGTAGCTCAGTGGTAGAGTACTGGCCTAGTATGCATGAGACACTGGGTTTGACCCCACCCCACCCAGCACCAAAACATCTCTCCTTGTTTTTAACCCAGTAGTGGTGGCACAAGCCTGTAATTCCAGCACTATAGACAGGAAGATGCCGAGTGGAAGCCAGCCTGAGCCACAGAGCAACACTGTCTTAAAAAAAAAAAAAAAAGCTAGGCGCCAGTGGCTCACACCTGTAATCCTAGCTACTCAGGAGGTTGAGATCTGAGGATTGTCGGTTCAAGGCCAGCCTGGCAGGAAAGTCTGTGAGACTCTTACCTCCAATAAACCACTTAGAAAACGAAGTGGCGCTGTGGCTCAAGTGAAAGAGCACTCACCTTGAGCTGAAGAGCTCAGGAACAGTGCCCAGGCCCAGAGTTCAAGTCCCATGACCAAACAAAGGGGGGAAAAAAGCCAGGCACCCATAGCTCACACCTGTAATCCCAGCTACTCAGGAGGCTGAGATCTGAGGATCATGGTTCAAAGCCAGCTCAGGCAGGCAAGTGTGTGAAATGCTTATCTCCAATGAACCACCAGAAAGCCAGAAGTGGAGCTGTGGCTCAAAGTGGTAGAGCACCAGCCTTGAGCAGGCATTGATTAGTTTGTCCTTCCCAGAAATCCCAATCTCTGGGCCCTTCCCCTGGTGTTTTCCCACATCAGGGCAGATCAGCTCATCTCTCGTGCCTCAGTTTCCTGGTCCCATCCAGACACAGGAAGACAATCAACCAATGTTAACCATGTGTGTCTGCAGAAGTGTTTGGCTGCCAGGCTGTGCAATGTCAAGGGAGTTCCTGGACCTCTCTGTGCTCGCTTTCCTGACCTGCAATATGGACACAACAACAGGGTTGGACCTGGCACACAGGCAGCCCTCAATTACATGGCGTCATCACTGGGGTAGCAGCCCAGCTCCCCCCAGTGTCTGACAGCATGGGGCTCGGTGCCCTGGGCTGGGGAATGTGGGACAGGAAGTACCTGTGGAACTGTGGGTACCAAGAAACCTGATGTGACCTCTCCCTGTACACTGCCAATCATTTGCTCCTGTTTGTGCTGATCCTGGGGCTTGAACTCAGGGCCTGGGCACAGTTGCTGAGCTATTTTTTTTTTTTGCTCAAGGCTCTGTTTATCTTTTTTTGGGGGGGGGAAGGGGTGGTACCGAGGAAGTGTGTTGACGGGCTCACTATGTCACCCAAGCTGTCTTGGAACCCATGTCTCAGCCTTCTCTGCATGCTGGGATTACAGGCGTGTACCACCTAGCCCGGCCAGCTCCTCCCTCTTCGTTGAGAGGATGAAGTAACACCTGGGAGTGCTTGTGGGTTCTGCTCTGGGTCCTCTCTCTGCAACTCTGGGCTTACCTGGGCAAGGTGTGGGATGTGACTGACCAAAAGCATCTGGCTCTACAGGTTTCCCTACCCCCCACCCCAAGCATGCCTCCACCATCCCCCCCCATCCCTCCCTCCCATCTGTGGCCTGAGGGAGGAGGAGGCAGGAAGGGGTGCAAACACCCAGAAAACCCCAGCTGGAGGCTGCTTGCTTCCAGGCGGCCCCGGGGTCCTCCACCTCCCTGCCCAGCTCACCTTCCCGGCCTTGCTTTGCTCTTTGCAACTTGCTTGCAAGCACAGACAGTCCCCAGGTGTGCCCAGGTGAGGGGGGGGCTGAAGAGGGGAGAAAGGAGGGTCTTCATGAACCAAAACCCCATCCCTGCCCTGATGTAACTCCTCACTGTGCTGTCAGGGTCAGTCCTAGGCCCCTGTCCACAGCTGGCCTTGGGGGAAACTGGGACTGACAGGCAGTGTGGAGGCTGGGGAAGGCTGGGGGCTGGATCCCCGGGTCTGAGGGAGGAGGCTGGGGCCTGGACCCCCGGGGTCTGAGGGAGGAGGCTGGGGCCTGGACCCCGGGGTCTGAGGGAGGAGGCTGGGGCCTGGACTCCCGGGTCTGAGGGAGGAGGCTGGACCTGGACCCCCGGGTCCGAGGGAGGAGGCTGGGGACTGGATCCCCGGATCTGAGGGAGGAAGCTGGGCCTGGATCCCCCCGGGTCTGAGGGAGGAGGCTGGGGACTGGACCCCCGGGTCTGAGGGAGGAGGCTGGGCCTGGACCCCCGGGTCTGAGGGAGGAGGCTGGACCTGGACCCCCGGGTCCGAGGGAGGAGGCTGGGGACTGGACCCCCGGAGTCTGAGGGAGGAGGCTGGGCCTGGATCCCCCCGGGTCTGAGGGAGGAGGCTGGGGACTGGACCCCGGGGTCTGAGGGAGGAGGCTGGGCCTGGACCCCCCGGATCTGAGGGAGGAGGCTGGGCCTGGACTCCTATTCCCAGGAAGGAAATCTGGGGGAAGTTTGCTCCAGTCAGAGGGAGGAGGACCCCGGGGGCCCAGATCCTCGCCCCAACACGCCCTCTATTAAGTGCGGGCTGGGCCGCCCCGCCCCCTCCCGCCCCAGTTAACCCGGAGCCCGCGGGAGCCCCGGGACTCAGTGGCTGGACCCGCAGGACAGATGGAGAAGGCGCGCGAGCTGGACGACGTGCGGGGCGCTGGGCCGGCGGCGGCGGCGGCGG
>NW_012267308.1:5488711-5494691 GCF_000151885.1 Dipodomys ordii
CTGCTGCTGGAGGAGTGGGGGCCGCCGGGCGGGAGCCTGGAGCTGCCCGCCGGCCTCACCTGGACGCTGCTGCTCCTGCGCCGCCCGCTCTACCGCAACCTGCTGCGCTCGCCCAACCCCGAAGGTGCGGGCCGAACCCCCGCCGGTCCCCGGGCTCTCCCCGGGCCCTGGCGCTCCCTCTGTGCCTGCTTTTCTGGCCTCTGTGACCCCGATCTCTCCCATTTACCTGGGTCCTGTGCTCTCTCGCTGTCTCTGTCTCTCTGTCTCTGTCTGTCTCTCTGTCTCTATCTCTCTGTCTCTGTCTGTCTATCTCTCTGTCTATCTCTCTGTCTATGTCTCTGTCTCTCTGTCTCTGTCTCTCTGTCTCTGTCTCTCTGTCTCTAGCTCTCTGTCTCTGTCTCTCTGTCTGTCTCTCTGTCTCTAGCTCTCTGTCTCTGTCTGTCTCTCTGTCTGTCTCTGTCTCTCTGTCTGTCTCTCTGTCTCTGTCTCTGCCTCTCTGTGTCTGTCTCTCTGTCTCTATCTCTCTGTCTCTGTCTCTGTCTGCCTATCTGTCTCTGTCTCTGTCTCTCTGTCTCTGTCTCTCTGTCTCTAGCTCTCTGTCTCTGTCTGTCTCTCTGTCTCTGTCTCTGTCTCTCTGTCTCTGTCTCTGTCTCCCTGTCTCTGTCTCTTTGTCTCTCTGTCTCTCTGTCTCTATCTCTCTGTCTCTGTCTCTGTCTCTCTGTCTCTGTCTCGCTCTCTCCCCCCTCCCCCCTCGAACTCAGAGCTTGGGCAGTTGAGCCACAGCTCCCCTTCCAGCTTTTCCCTGGGTTCATTGGAGATGAACAGGTTCAAAGTCTTTCCTCCCTGCGTTGGCTTTGACCTGTGATCCTCAGATCTCAGCCTCCTGAGTCGGAGCTGGGATGATGGGGGAGGGTGAGACCGCACAGCACCCCTGCCTTCCCCCACACATTCTCTGTCCCCTCGCCCGCCCCAACCCTCACTCCTTCATCCCTGTGGGACTCGTTCCTCGGGCCTCTGATTTCAGCCTCTCCCCCCCCCCACAGCCTGGGGTAAGAGGAAGGGAAGAGGGAGGGGATGGGAGGGGAAGGGGGAGCCTAAGGCTGTGTGCAACGCTGTGGTTTCAGGTATTAACATTTACCAACCTGCTCCTCCTACTGGCCCCACCCAGCAACCACTGGAGGCCCTGGGTAAGTGCTGGGGCTGTATTGGGGGGGGGTGTGCATTATTCTTAGGGGACAATGACATTCTAACTATCCCCACCTGCCAGGCAATTTCCATGGATGGTACATTGGATCTGAAAAGCTCCAGCACAATCTCAGGTGAGCAGCAAGGCCCTGGTTGTGTGGGAAATATTTATCTTTCTTCCAATTCTAGTCTGCTGTGTGGCTTGGGGAAACAGACTTAGACTCTCTGGGCCTCTGCCTTCTGCAAAGTTTAGTGAGAAAGGATGATTGCCAAACTGGGAGCATGGGGGGCGGGGGAGGGGTAGAGGAGCACCACCTACTAGGTCCATTAAGTAGCAGTTGACGTTGCTATTGTGATCGTTCCTGACCTCTTCCTCCTCTGGGAGGGAAGGGACACCCAGGCTGCCATTTGTCATCCAGTGAACCCAGCCCTGATAATGCCCAGGGACCAAGAGGCTGGAATTCCGTGGCCCAGTCACGCATGCTCTGGTTAGCGTGTTGATTCTGCTACTCTTCACTGTTTAACCCTGGCTGTGCAAGTTCTCATCTTCTGCCTCAGTTTCCCCATCTGTAACCAAAGGTTTAGAGTTCATGGTTCCCGGAGAGGCTCATAGGAGCTGAGATTCTCAGGCATGAACGAGGCACCCAGCATCTGTGTGTGGGTCACCTTGGAGCCCTGATGATCACAGCTGGACCAGACCCCACCTCTGTGTCCCCCCTCCTCTCCCTCTGCAGCTGGACAGTGAAGCAGCAGTGCGTGAACCTCCTGGCAGAGGGCCTGTGGGAGGAGCTGCTGGATGACGAGCAGCCGGATGTCACCGTAATGGACTGGTGTGTGCCCCGCCTGCCCCGCAGCCCCAACCTTGATTCCCAGGGTCTGCCTCCGCACTGGACCTCTTGTGCAGACCTGGCCACGCCTACAACGCAGCTAGCAACGCCACGCCCACACCACCAGGCCACACCCACATCGATGGCCACGCCCACAACAACATTGCACACGTTGGGAAACCTATCCACAGTGAGCCACGCCCACAGTGACACGCCTATGATAAGAGCCGCCCCGCTACAGCCACGCCCACAAGACCTTGCCTGCTACAGGCTCAAGCCTGTAATCCTGGCTCCTCTGGAGGCTGAGATCTGAGGATCAGGGTCCAAGGCCAGCTGGGGCAGGAAAGTCCATAAGACTCTTCTCCAATAACCACCAGAAAGCTGGAAGTAACTCTATGGCTCAAAGTGGTAGAGTGCTAGCCTTGAACAAAAGAGCTCAGGGACAATGCCTGGGCCTTGAGTTCAAGCCCTACAACCAACCCCCCCCAAAAAAAATCTGTGGCTTTTGCCCAGTGTTTCCTTCTTTGAATGTCTGGTACCATTTGTGTGTGTGTGTGTGTGTGTGTGTTTGGTTTTGATTTGTTGTTGTTGTTGTTGTTTTGCTGCTCCTAGGGCTTGAACTCGGCCTGGGTGCTGTCCTTGAGCTCTTTTGCTCAAGGCCAGCATTCTATCACATTGAGCCACAACTCCACTTCTGGTTTTTTGCTGATTAATTGGTGTATATAAGAGTCTTATGGACTTTCCTGCCTGGACAGGCCTTAAACCTTTTTTTTTTTTGGGTCCGGTCGTGGGGCCTGATCTCTGGGCCTGGGCGCTGTCCCTCAGCTCTTCAGCTTAAGGTTAACACTCTACCACTGGAGCCACAGCGCCACTTCCGGCTTTCTTTTTGCTTATGTGGTGCTGAGGAACCGAACCCAGGGCCTCATGCATGCAAGGCAAACGCTCTACCACTGAGCCACCTTCCCAGCCCATGGCTCCCTCCTTAGTCTCGAAATAGATTCCTCCTTGCTGTAAGCAGTTATCCCCAAGAGCTCCGAGGATATGTCTGCTCTGACTATGCCCAGCTGGGCCCGATGCAATCCGGTGCCCCCTGAGCTGCCCCCTCCTCCCCCCCCACCTGCGAATCCTCACCTGTCCCAGCATATTGGGTGGTCACTGCTAGTGACACTTGCCCCCCCTCCAATTTATCTCTAGACACGCCCCCCCTAAAGACAAGGTGTATTACCACCCTACCCTAAACTGCCAGCCTAGGTAGAGGATTTGAATGGTTCTGAGCCGAGATGGAGGCTGGGAAAGGGGGATAAGGCTGGGATAAGGTGGTTGGGATAAGGGGTGTTGGGGGACATGGTTGACAATGGGACCCCACTTCCAGGTTTGAGGACAGCCGGCTGGACGATTGTGTGTACGAACTGCACGTCTGGCTGCTGGCGGCCGACCGCCGCACGGTCATTGCACAGCACCACGTGGCCCCCCGCACCTTGGGGAGGGGCCCCCCGGGGAACTGGATCCAGGTGAGATGCCCCCGGCCGGGTCCCCTCACTCCAGGACCCTGCAGAGGGAGGGCAGTGGGGTGGGGTCTTCCTAAACCTGCTCTGTCACAGGTGTCACATGTCTTCCGCCAATACGGCCCCGGGGTGAGGTTCGTCCACTTCCTGCACAAGACCAAGAACCGCATAGAGCCCAGGGGCCTCCGCAGGACCAGGGTGACCGACTCCTCCGTGTCTGTGCAGCTCAGGGAGTGACGGGCTGATTGGGCCTCTCAGAGCCGTCTCTGAGCCTCGCCCCGCCCTCTTCCTGACCCTTGGCTTTCCAGTCTTTCCGATCTTGGCTTTCCAACCTGCTTTGTCAGCTTTTCGCCATTTCAGAATCTCTCTCTCTCTCTCTTTTTTTTTTTGGGGTCAGTCATGGGGTTGAACTCAGGGCCTAGGTGCTGTCCCTGAGCTCTTTTCGCTCAAGGTTAGTGCTCTCCCACTTGGAGCCACAGCACTACTTCTGGCTTTCTGGTGGTTTATTGGAGATAAGAGTCTCATGGACTTTCCTGCCCCAGCTGGCTTTGATCTGATCCTCAGATCTTAGCCCCCTGAGTAGCCAGGATTACAGGCCATGAGTCCCCAGTTTTTGTTTGTTGAATGCCAGGCCTGGGGCTTGAACTCAGGACCTGGGTTCTGTCTCTGAGCTTCTTTGGTCAATGCTAGCACTCCACCAATTGAACCACAGCTCTACTTCTGACTTTTTGCTCATTAATTGGAAATAAGAGTCTCATGGACTTTCCTGCCCTGGCTAGCTTCCGACCGTGACCCTCGGATCTCAGCCTTGTAAGTAGCAAGGATTACAGTCAGCACTCCATATCTGATCCCTTCCCCCAACATAATCTTCCCCATATCTTCCTGGCCCTTTTCTACCTCCCTGCTGCCAAATCTTGCCTGGTCTTTGGCTTCCCACTTCCCTGACTGTCTAGCTCTGACTCTCTCAGCCCCGGGGGAACAGGCTCCATGCCTGAATTCAGTGTTTGTCAGATAGTAGGTGCTCAGCAAGTCACCACCAAGTAAATAAATAAAATGATATGCTCAAAGATGCTGAGTGGCACCCCTGGTCTCTGGTCCTCAGAACCCGCCTCCAGTCCAATCCCATTCTCTCTTTCTCCAATCCTTCACCACTGTGGAATTTCCACACCAACACCTGTGTGTGTGTGTGTGTGTGTGTGTGTGTGAGTGAACTGGGACTTAAACTCAGGACCTGGGCACTGTCCCTTAGCTTTTTTTTTTTTACTCAAGGCTGGCTCTCTATCACTTGAGCCACCGCTGCTTCCCTTCCGGCTTTTTGCTGGCTAATGACAGATAAGAGTCACAGGGACTCGCCTGCCTGGGCTATGTGACCTGTGAGCAATCCTCAGATCTCAGCCTCCTGAGTAACTAGCTATGTGAGCCACCACACCTAGCCCTCTGGGTGGGATCTTTATGCATACCTACCTCTCAGTCACAGTCGATGGCTGTGTTCCCAACCCTGACACTGCCCCGGGTCTAGGCTGACCCAGGTGGTACATCCTGCCATTCCCCCTACACCACACGTTCTTGTGTGGACACAGCAGCACCGCAGGCAGAGGCAGAGTCAGTAGGGCTGTATTGTACACAGGCCAGGTGGGGGCAGCAGAGAGCTCCATCCTCCTGGAACTGGGGGTGGGAGAGGCCAAAGGAAGAGGCAGAGGGGGCATTCAGCATGGAGTTGGGTAGAGATGAAGGTAGAGATGAAGGCCTCAGTTACACCTGCAAGAAGATGAGAGATTCTCACCAGGTGAAGGGGAAGAGCCAGGCTATAGGATCAGGGGGTCCTGGCCTGGGAGAGCTTGGGGCTGGGAGGGGGGGGGCTTGGTGGTGTTGGTGTAGGAGCTCGGGTATGGACAGGTGGGGCTGGGAAACCCCAGGGTTGGGACTAGTTTTGAGGCTGATCTTCGAGGGGGCCAGGCGTGTGGGGGAGCATGGATGGCTAGAGTAGGTTTGGCTATATAGGACCAGGCCTTGAGTTTTGAGGCCTGGGTTGTTTTAAAGTCTGGAATTGTAGCTTGGTGGAAGAGTGCTTGCTTAGTATGTATGAAGCCCTGGGTTCGATTCCTCAGCACCACTGAGTGGCACTGTGGCTCAAATGGTAGAACACTAACCTTGAGCACAGAGAGGCTCAGGGACAGAGCCCAGGCCCTGAGTTCAAGCCCCAGGACTGGCAAAAAGAAAAGAAAAAAAAAAAGCCTGGGCCTTGAGTCTGGAGCTGTCAGATGAAAGGGGTCTGGGGGGTTGGGAAGGTGGCTCAGTGGTAGAGCGCTTGCCTTGCATGCATGAGGCCCTGGGTTCAATTCCTCAGCACCAAATAAGCAAAAAGAAAAAAGCCGGAAGTTGCGCTGTGGCTCAAGTGGTAGAGCACTAGCCTTGAGCTGAAGAGCTGAGGGACAGCGCCCAGGCCCAGAGTTCAGGCCCCAT
>NW_012267308.1:5498244-5503573 GCF_000151885.1 Dipodomys ordii
CTCTCCTGCCCGGGCTGGCTTTGAACTGTGATCCTCAGATCTCAGCCTCCTGAGTAGCTAGGATTACAGGCGTGAGCCACCAGCGCCCGGCTTTGAGATTTTGTTTTTTAACTGAAGGCTAGCACTCTACCATTTAAGCCACAGCTCCACTTTTGATTTTTTTGGTGGTTAATTGGAAAGAAAAGTCTCACAGATTTTCTTCTTCCTGGGCTAGCTTTGAACCTTGGCCAGCAGATCTCAGCCTCCTGTGTAGTGAGGATTACAGGCGTAAACCACCATCCCAGCTCTATCTTTTATAGGCTATATGAGTCTGGTTCAAGTTACTCAAACTCTTCTATATTCTATTTTCCTCATATGTGAAGTGGACGTTAATACCCACAAAACCTTTATGGTCCCCTTGGAATGTTGACATCTGCAGGGATCTGGGGGCTGATCTCTGACCACAGTGCTCTTTTCTACACTTTCCCCTCATCTGGGACTATAAATGTGCACCACCATGCCCAACTTACCGATTGGCATGGGGTTCTAGGTTCTACTACTTTTGGCTTTTAACTGTGATTGTCCTATTCTCAACCTCTGGAGTAGCTGGGATTACAGATATGAGCCACTGTGCCTGGCTTTAAAAAATTATTATTCATGTCTCTATTACACCAGTGTAAGTGTTCCTCCTGACGTATCTTAAGTGTTGAATTTCTGGTTCATACACTCTGCATAGATTCATCTTTACAAGATAATGCCAAAATGTTTCTATTAGATTCTTTCACACATCCTGTCTCCTCAGATTACATGCCTCTCCTTACTTAAGCTAGTTTGAGTGGGATTCTATTACTTCCAATCAAAATGAATTCGAGCCTACCTGAGCCATCAAAAGAGAAAAAAAATGACTTTGAGATGACAACACTCTGTGTGACATTTTTCCCAGGAGACCGAAGTCACCTGCTGTGGTTTGAAGCCCTCTCCCAATGTCTCCTTCTTTGTGATTATCTTGAAGAGGCGGGACCCTGCAGAGGGAAAGTGGAAATCGCCTTGTGCAGGGTTGGAGGTGGAGCAGCCTTGGGGGAAGGGGCCTAGCCACGCCTGACTGCACCATTTCTCCTGAGCATGCGCACTTGCTCCACATGCCAGGGCACTTTGCCACCTAAGGGCTCAGAGAGAAGGTGCTCACCACCCATTGCCTTGCCTTCACCTCTGCCTGCAGGCCGGAGAGAAGTCTTCTGGCCTCCTCTCCTCTCCTCTCCTCTCTTCTCTCTGTCTCTATGTCTGTCTCTGTGTGGCTCTCTCTTTCTATCTCTCTCCCTCTCTCAACTCTGACTGTCTCACTTTCTCTCTTTCCATCATGGGCTTGAACTCAAGGCTTGAGCTGGGTCCCTGAGCTCTTTGGCTCAAGGCTAGCACTCTACCACTTTGAGCCACAGCGCCACTTTTTGGTTTTCTGGTGGTTCGTTGGAGATGAGAGTCTTATAGACTTTCCTGCCCCAGCTGGCTTTGAACCGCTATCTTCAGATCTCAGCCTCCTGAGTAGCCAGGATGACAGGCGTGAGCCACTGGTGCCTGGCTCTGCCTCTCTGTCTCTGTCTCTCTGTCTGTCTTCCTCTCTCAACTCTCTGTCTCTCTGTTTCTGTCTCTATCTCTCTCTGAGACTTTCTATTTCTCTCTCACTTCTGTCTCTTTGTGTCTTTGTCCTCTCCTTGTTATCTCTTTCTCTGTGTCTGTCTGTCTGTCTCTCTCTCTGTGTGTGTGTGTGTTTCTGTCTCTTTCTCTGTCTCTCTCTCCTTGGTAAGCCAGGCAGGCGGGACTCATGTCGGCAGATGCAGCCTGAGTTGGGTGCCAGCCTCTAGGGGGCGCCCCAGGCTGGGTGAGCAGAAGCCAGGGAAGTGGGAGTTGGGAGAGTTCCTACTTGCTTCCCTGGGGCTGACCCTGCTCCAGCCAGAGATGCCCCGTGAGGGAGTGGGGATTGGGAATGCAGACATAAACTGCTGAGGGAAGGGGAGGCCTCCTGGGGGGTGGGGTGGGAAGACCAGGCAGGACAGGGAAACAACAAAGACCACAGAGAGCCAGGTGCCTATAATCCCAGCTACTCAGGAGGCTGTGATCTGAGGATCATGGTTTGAAGCCAGCCTAGGCCGGAAGGTCTATGAGAGTCTTACCTCCAGTGAACCAGCAAAAAATGCCGGAAGTGGAGCTGTCGCTAAAGTGGAAGAGTGCTAGCCTTAAGCTGAAAGATGAGGGAGGGACAGTGCCCAGGCCCAGAGTTCAGGCCCCATGACCGGACCCACAAAAAGAAAAAAAAAAAAGAAAGGGATTTGGGAAGAGAGGTGGTCAGTGAACTCACCAGGAAGCCTCTGTGGAGGTGCAGCTGTGGGAAGTGGGGGATACAGAAAGAGAGGGAGTCTACCCAGCATACTGGGGGTGCATGTGGCTGGAGTCTGGGACCCCCAGAGGTTGATTGAAGGAGCCTGAAGGAAATCAGCTGGGGAGTGGGGATGAGATCAGAGACAAGAAGGCAGGGTTGGGGGTACCCTCTGAGATGGGGTCCCCAGGGCTGGCTCTGGGGAAGGGGGAGTGTTCTCACTTGCAGTAGACGCCGGAGATGGCGTTGGACCAGTCACCCAGGATGCCTTTGCGGTACTCCTCCAGGCGCGGGTAGCTGCCCGCCGAGAATTTGCGAGTCTTGCCAGCTTTGCCAGGCAGGGACCACACGGTGAGCTCGCAGCGCTGGCCCACCACCAGCGAGGAGGCCGTGTTGGCCCAGTCCGAGGGCAGGTAGGGTAGATCGGCGCCCGGCTGCAGCGCCAGCTCGGCGCCCTTGCAGCAATTCTCGTAGTAAGGGTCGCTCTTGTCGTACAGCTTGGCGCATGTGCGCGTCCCATCTGCCTGCTTCAGATCGGCGGGCACCGGGCAGGCACCCCGGGCCCGGGGGATGGCGGCCGGGCCCAGGGCCAGCAGCAGTAGGAGGCAAAGCTGCGTCATGGTACCCGACACTGAGAGCCGAGGCTTTGGGATTCAACTTTATGTACCCGACCCGTGAGAAGGGAGAAGCTGCGAGATAAAAAGTGGGGCCTCTCCCCCCTCCCCGCAGCAAGTTAAGATGTTCTTAACCTTGAAATCTCTTTAATAATTAATTCATGGGGTTGGGAAGGTGGTGGGTGGTAGAGTGCTTGCCTTGCAGGCATGAGGCCCTGGGTTCGATTCCTCAGCACCCCATAAGCAGAAAAAGCCAGAAGTGGCACTTTGGCTCAAGTGGTAGAGCGCTCACCTTGAGCTGAAGAGCTGAAGGACAGTGCCCAGGCCCAGAGTTCAAGCCCCACGACCAAAAAAAAAAAAAAGAAAAATATTAATTCATTGAGATGTGTGTGTGTGTGTGTGTGTGTGTGTGTGTGTGTGTGTGTGTGTGAGAAAGAGAGAGAGAGAGTGTGTCTTAGGGCTTGAACTCAGGGCCTGGATGCTGTCCTTATGTTTTTTTTTTCTCAAGGCAGGTGCTCTACCACTTGAGCCACACCTCTACTTCCAACTTTTTTTTTTGCTGGAGAATTGGAGATTGGAGTCTCACAGACTTTCCTGCCCCCAGGTCTAGCTTTAAACCCCAATCTTCAGATCTCAGCCTTCTGTCTTGCTAGGATGTCAGGCCTAGCTGAGACAGGATTGTGATCCTTAGCTCAGGGAAATATCCTTCTGCCTCTGTCTCTTGAAGAGCAGGATTTACAGATGTGTGCCACCACACCCGGCTCATATAAACATTGTTTGTATACACGACATAAAATTTTAATACGCAGAATGGAATGAAGATGATACTATAAATATGAACATACAAGACAGGAAGGGCACCACCCATCACCCAGCAGCTGCTTGGTGCACAGGGCTTAGTTTGAGTCCCTGGTCCTGCCCCAGAACTGACCTAGATCCTTCTCTTTCCTTTCTGTTCCATAACCTGAGAAATCTAATCTACACTTGCTGCTTTCCCAGAGCAATATGTCCACTCCAGAGGCCCAGGGCCCCACTGACTGCTCCCTGACACCCCTAGATGGAAAGAGTCCCCTCTAATCCCATCCACCCCGGAGAGACCCAGGGAGCTTCAGACACACGGCAGGGACACCCTGGAAGGGACAGAAAGATGAGCCCCAACACATAACCACTGTCACAGAATCTCCCATGTGGAAATGTCACACTGTCAGACCACAAGTGTGCATGCATATGCACACACACACACTCACACACACACACACACAGAGTCCTCAGCACTCATACCCCAGAATCCACCTTCCAGTTGTTTCACATGCTCAGCACGCGTAGTAGGACCATCACCATCTCATTACACACTCTTCTTGAAATGGAAGCAAGTCCCGTCCTTGAAGAAGGCAGATAGTAAGCCAATAACTATAACTCAAAGCCTGAAGGCTGTGGGAAAAACGGCAGCTTGGGTTTATTTTTTCTCTCTCTCTCCCCCATCTCTCTATTTCAACTCATATACAAACTCTGTTTTTCAGACCCTTTCACCTTTGATTTGACATTTTCCAAGAGATCAGAGGAAAGGAGGTGTTGAGCCTGGGTATCTAGTGGCTCATGTCTGTAATCCCAGTACTCAGGAGGCTGAAATCTCAGGGTTGTGGTTCAAAGACCATCCAGGCAGGAAAGATCGGGAGACTCTTATCTCCAATGAAACAACAAAAAAGTGGGAAGCAGAGTGGTGGCTCAAGTGGTAGAGCACCAGCCTTGAGCAAAAAAGCTCTGGGACAGTGCTCAGGCCCTGAGTTCAAGCCCCAGGACCCTCCCCCCCCCACCACACACACACAGTCTACAGCCAAATTTGGAACCTGCTCCCAGGAGTAGGGACAGGAATAGAAGATTGTAAGACCAAGGGGACGATGGACCGGCTGAGGAAAAGCTGATGAAGGGCACAGAGTACCCCAAGAGGAAGAGCTTCCACCAGTCCCAGGATCTGCCCTAGGGCTCCCCAGGTTTGAGGGTTTCATCATCATCAATACCAGGAGTAACCACCAGGTGGCAATGTGACGAAGGACTTGAACCTGCTGGTTTTGGATTCCAGGACCCAAGTTCAAATCTTCTGTTTGTTTATTTGTCTTGGGGGGAAGGTGGTCCTGATGCTTGAACTCCCCACCTGGGCGTTGTCCCTGAGATTTTTTTTTTTTTGTCGGTCGTGGGGCTTGAACTCTGAGCCTGGGCGCTGTCCCTCAGCTCTTCAGCTCAAGGTGAGCGCTCTGCCACTTGAGTTACAGCGCCACTTCCGGTTTTCTGGTGGTTTATTGGAGATAAGAGTCTCACGGTCTCTCCTGCCCGGGCTGGCTTTGAACTGTGATCCTCAGATCTCAGC
>NW_012267308.1:5503623-5505834 GCF_000151885.1 Dipodomys ordii
TGGTGGCTCACACCTGTAATCCTAGCTACTCAGGAGGCTGAGATCTGAGGATCACAGTTCAAAGCCAGCCCAGGCAGGAAAGTCTGTGAGACTCTTCTCTCCAATAAACTACTCAAAAAAAGCCAGATGTGGTGCTGTGGTAGAGGGCTAGCCTTGAGCACAAAGAGGTTCAGAGACAGGGCTCAGGCCCTGAGTTCAAGCCCCAGGACCCACAAAAAACACAACAACCACTCCCCCCTCCCAAAAACAAATAAACAAACAAGGAGGAGCATGAAGGCCTCTGATACCAAGCTGTGAAACCTGAAAGGGTTAAAGGGCGTGGAGTACCAGCTGGAAGCGCCCGCAGAATGCCGAGGTCCACATCCAAGTAAAGTCCAATGGTTGAGGCTGACAGAGGTAAACCTTGCTACCCTAAGTGTGTTTAAATTAGAGCTGCTTGGACATGAAAAGCTTAAGGCCTTGGAGATAAGATGGATGTTTGCTATGTTCTTGCCATGTTTAGTTCTATATATATGAATTAGACCCCATATGAATGGTTGTAGCCACGAGAGATTGATACCCTACTCTCTGCACTTATCTGCCGTCACTCCTCCTCCTGTACTGAACTCAATAAAAACTTGTAAATGGGATGTTGGGATCTGATAGCACGAATAGCATCAGGTCCCCTGGTCCCCCAAAACCTCAGATCCCTGGCCTGGTTTCAGTTACTGTCTTGTCCCCAATCCCAGTGGTTAGTGAAGGAGAGGGCAGCTTCAATCCAGGTGTCAGAAGGCCTCTGACCCTGCCTAGTTTTTTTTTTTTTTTGGGGGGGGGGTCCAGTCGTGGGCCCTGAACTCTGGGCCTGGGCACTGTCTCTCAGCTCTTCAGCTCAAGGCTATAGCGCTCTACCACTGAGCCACCTTCCCAGCCCCCCTGCCTAGTTCTTGATGAGCCCTTCCTGCCCCAGGGAAGAACAGAGTAAGAATCTTGAGTTTAATGGTAAGAATCCTAAGCTTAATGGTAAGAGTCTTCCTCTCAGGAGGCTGAGGTCTGAGGATCACAAATCGAAGCCAGCCCAGCAGGAAAGTCTGTGAGACTCTTTTTTTTTTTTTTGGGTAGGTTGTGGGGCTTGAACTCTGGACCTGAGTGCTGTCCCTCAGCTCTTCAGCTCAAGGAGAGTGTTTTACCACTTGAGCCAAATCGCCACTTTTCTGGGAGTTAATTAGAGATAAGAGTCTCATGGACTTTCCTACCCAGGCTGGCTTTGAACTGTGATCCTCAGATCTCAACCTCCTGAGTAGCTAGGATTACAGATGTGAACCACCAACATCTAGCTTTCTGTAAGACTTTTATCTCCAATGAACCACCAGAAAACCAGAAGTGGTGCTGTGGCTGGAGTGGTAGAGTGCTCACTTTGAGCTGAAGAGCTGAGGAAGGGCTGGGAAGGTGGATCAGTGGTAGAGCGCTTGCCTTGCATGCATGAGGCCCTGGGTTCAATTCCTCAGCACCACATAAGCAGAAAAAGCCGAAGTGGCGCTGTGGCTCAAGTGGTAGAGTGCTAGCCTTGAACTGCAGAGCTGAGGACAGCACTCAGGCTCAGAGCTCAGGCCCCATGACCGGCAAAAAAAAGAAAAGAAAAAAAGCTGAGGGACGGCATGCAGGCCCAGAGTTCAAGCCCGACCATGGACAGGAAGAAAAAAAAGAGTAAGCCTGAACTTAAGCCCCTGCTCTGAGCTACATTGTTACAGCATTGCTGGGAACCTTAAACATTGTATCCACAGTACATTTATAGCAAAATTAGACCAGCTCAGGACTTCTCTGTAATTTTTTTTTCTTTTGCCTATCCTGGGGCTTGAACTCAGGGCCTGGGTTCTGAGCTGCTCTGTGCTCAAGGCTAGCGCTCTTCCACTAGAGGCACAGTACCACTTCTGGCCTTTTTTGTTTATGTGTTGCTGAGGAATCAAACCTAGGGCTTAATGCAAGTGAGGCCAGCTCTCTACCAAAAAGCCACATTTCCAGCCATCTTCCCCCCCCCCCCTTTTAGCCAGTTATGTGGCTTGAACTCAGGGCCTAAGCACTGTCCCTGAGCTCTTTTGCTCAAGGCTAGAGCTCTACCACTTTATTTTTTTATTTTATTTTTTTTTTGGGTCCGGTCATGGAGCCTGAACTCTGGGCCTGGGTGCTGTCCCTCAGCTCTTCAGCTCAAGGCTAGCGCTCTACCACTTGAGCCAC
>NW_012267308.1:5506629-5511055 GCF_000151885.1 Dipodomys ordii
AAAAGTCTATGAGACTCTTTTCTCCAGTTAACCAGCAAAAAGCCAGAAGAGATGTGGCTCAGGTGGTAGAGCATCAGCCTTAACTGACAAAGATAAGAGTGTAAATCACAGAGTTCAAGCCCTGCTTCCAGCAAATGTTTTTCAACAGGCACTCTTGGCTCATGTTTGTTATCCTAGCTACTCAAAAGGCTGAGATCTAAAGATCATAGTTCAAAGCCAGCCCAGTAAGGAAAATCCATAAGACTTAACACCAGAAAATCACATTAAATGGCTGAAAGTAGAGCTGTGGCTCAAGTGGTAGAGCTATAACATTGAGCAAAGGGAGCTCAGGGCCAGAGGATAAGCCCTAATTTCAATCTCTACAACTGACAAAAGAAAGAAGCTAGGCACTGGTGGCTCACGCCTGTAATCCTGTAATCTTGGCTACTCAGGAGGCTGAGATCTGAGGATCACGGTTCAAAGCCAGCCTGGGTAGGAAAGTCCATGAGACTCCTATCTCCAATAAACCACCAGAAACTGGAAGTGGTGCTGTGGCTCAAGTGGTAGAGCACTAGCCTTGAGTTGAAGAGCTGAGGGACAGCGCCCAGGCTCTGAGTTCACCACATGTGGCTCCTTGGATGGGAAGCAGAAGCAGCAAGATCTGGAGGGCCAGCCTCTACCTCCAGCCTCAGATCAAACAGCAGCACACAAGTGGGACAGCACATGGCAGTAAGTCAGGTGTCCACCAGCACACACAGAACACCACACAATGATGCATTCTGCATAATTTATTTGCACAATATTACAAAGAGTAGAAAAATAAACATCTTACTGGCTCTGAGTTGGAGAATTTACACAGGTAATAAATACATAAATAGCAATGGGGGAGGGCCATCAATTAGAACAAGAGGTGGACGCATGAATGAGGTCCAGGCTCCGGGACAGGCGGCACAGGAGCACGGTCATGCGCACTGGGGTCCCTTGGCAACACAGCTCAGGTCCAGGGTGAGGAGACGGAACAGGTTGAAGGTGACAGATGCCAGCAGGCAGCCTGGAGACTCCTGGGGGGGGGGGACAGAGGGAGGACTCAGGGCTGTCCCAACTTGGGATCCAGACACAGCACACCCCACCCCGTCCTTCCCGCCACGCGGCCCTCACCTGCTTCAGGGCGGCCTGGAGCCTGTGCAGCCAGTGGGACAGGCGGCGGCTGTGGGGGCTGGGGCTGGCTGAGGGCTCAGTCTGGGCCTGGGGACAGAGCAGGGTGGAGGTGAGGCCAGGCCTGGGTCCCAGGGGGCCACCAGCAATCACAGCCCCTCCCCCATGTGCTGTCCCCACTGCCCTAACCAGGGCCCAGGACTCACACAGGCTTGGAGCTGGGAGTGGATGTGGCGCAGGGTGCTGAGCGGCTGGTCCAGGATGTCCCCCAGGGTGGGGTCAGCCACAGAGCCCAGCACCCTCAGCGTCAGGTCCAGCTCAGCACGCAGAGCCTCGGGGCGCTCCCACACCTGAGCAGGGACACAGCAGGGACAGGCTCAGGAGAGGGAGGATGAGGGCTGGGAGGGGGCATCTGGAGGGACAGAGGAAGGTGGCAGGGAGGGGACACTGGCAGCAACACAGACAATGCTTTCCATAGACCAGGACTGGGGAGTCATGGGCAGAAGGGAGGAGGGAGGCAGAGAGGCGAGGACTCAGAGAGGAGGCAGCAGAAGCAGTTGCTGAGGGGAGGCCAGGCCTGATTCCAACTCACCTGCAGCTTCCTCAGGTCCCAGGCCTTGGGGAAGAGGTGGGAGCTGCACTTTGCCTCCTTCAGCAAGGGGCACTGTTCCTGGAGGGGGCAGGACACAGGTTAGCCCACACAGGAGGACCCAGGTTAGCCCAGTCAGGACCATACAGGAGGGGTGCAACTTCAGCCCAACTAGTAGGGGTGTCCTCCCCCACACAGGAGGAGGCAACATTAGCCAGGGCAGGAGGGGAAGAGCTTAGCCCAGAGGAGAGGATGAAGGCTAGCCATCAGTGAAGGCATTGGAGGATGCTCACAGAAGAAGCATTCACACCCAGGAAGATGGCAGAGTCACTCTGCTTGGGGTGCGGAGGAACTAGCACAGAGCACTGAGAGCAGGAGATAGCCCCCTGCAGACAGGGTGCAGGTTAGCCCACTGTGGGAGGGGAGGATGGGCTCTGCAGATCAGTGGTGATGGCCACACACAGCAGGATGGGCAGCTGGAAGCGCCTGGGACTCACCAAGGCATCCTTGGCTCTCTTGAAGGCCTGCAGCGCTTGCGGGGAGAGGGACCTCAAGTGGCCCAGGTGGCAGTCCCTGGCACTTGGCTGGGTCCCGAGGGCCCTGGTGACAGGAGCTGCGTGTGCACTGCCCAAAGCCCAGGCCATCATCCACATCAGGAGGAGCCTGTGGCGCCCAGCCATGTCTGTGCACAGAAGGACAGCAGGTGAGCAAGGAGGGCCCAGGGCAGAGCTGGGGGGGGAGGAGGGAGGCGGGCGCCTCAGGAGCACCTGGAACTCACCCAGCACCATCAGTGCCTCTGGCATCTGTCTGCAGTGGAGCCTCTGGTGCACTGGAGCCTGGCTCTCCGGGCTGGCGGCTGGCAGGGCGACTCAGGCTCGGTGTGTCCTGCTGAACTGCAGCCTGCTGGGCCAGGACAGCTGTGGCTCGTGGTTCCCAGTGCTGTGTGGGACTCCACGATGACTGCCCGGACTCCATGGTGCTGCTTTTAACCCTGCTGGATGGGCAGTCCCAGCTGATGTAGGAAAATCGAAAACACAACCACAACCTGGCTGACACTGGCCTCTGGGAGAGCCAGGGCTGGGAAAGCCCAGAGCGGGGCGGGGCCACAGCCAGGTGAGTGGCTGAAGTGAAAGGGAAAGGAAACAACTCCCTGGCATGTGAAATAGTGACTTCCAGGCCAGGAGGAGCCTCAGGCCAAACGGAGAGGTCCCACTGCCTGTCACAGTGCATCTAAATCAGAGAGAGAACGGGGCCGGCAAGGCTCTGGCCTTGTACAGGAATCCACGAGTCTGGAGAACTTCGGGCCCCAAGGCAGTGCTTCTGAGAAGCTGGAAGGTGCCCAGGGACCCTGTGAATGAAGGGGAGAGGACACACATCATTTTCTGACTAATGACATCCAAGAAGGATGTGGTCAGCCACCATCTTGGGGCTGACACCGTACGAACAGACAGCTCAGCAAACCAAGACTGCCAACAAGATAAAAGAATCCCTCCTGGGAGGGCTCATGTCTGTAATCCTAGCTACTCAGGAGACTGAGATCTCAGGATCTTGGTGTGAACATAGCCCAGGCAGACAAATCTGACAGATTCCTGTCTCCAATTAACCAGCAAAATGCCAGATGTAGAGTGGGTCACATAGTAGAGTGCCAACTTTGATCCAAAAAGGTTAAGGAAGACAGACCAGGCCCTGAGTTCAAGCCTTAGTGTCAGCACAGACAGACAGACAGACACACACACACACACACACACAGACCCCAAGGCATGCATTGATCCAACTCAGACGCATTCTAACCCCCTTCTTTCCTCCATATTTACTCCAGCTTTGTAAATACATAGAAAACCTCACAGATGAGGAACTTGAAGCTGTCCAGTGTGGAGTTCCCAGAGTGACACTCTATTTCCATGTTAGGGTCACATTTGAGACTCGGGACAGTCATTTCTGGTTCATGTTTTGGTTTCTGGACGAGGGTTGGTGATAGAATGTACCTCATAGTGCAGTGAAAACTAAACAACACAAATGAAGCATTATTCCTCGTTACAATTTTAATGTAATAACTTAAATTTCAGCACCAAGAGAAAGAAGAGCAAACAAGGGAATTTCAGAAGTACAAATGACACCCAGGTCACAGAATGCACAGTGAGAGTAACTTGAGGACATTGGGGTGTCACTAGCAGCTCCTTAGAGAACGGGGGTGTGGCGGGGCCTCTAGTGAGGATGAGGATCCCAGAAACACAGATTCACAGAATCCACTCAAGTCACAGGGGTTGGGATCTGCAATGGCAGGATGAGATTGCCAGGAATCTCAGAAGCGAGCTGTGGCCCCAGATACCGGAGCTCATCTCTCTCCTACTAGAAGATTCTTGGAGGACTACAGAGCCCTCAGCCCAGGGTCACAAATCTGATTCGCGAACGTCTGAGATCTCTTCTTGAGAAGAAACTCAGGCAGCAGCCAATGGCAGCAGTAGACCCCGGGAGCCTCCGCGTTCATTGGTTGACAAGCACCTGGTCCTGCAGGCAGCAGCCAATGGTGCGGCGAGTTTCGGAGCCCCGCGAATCCGCGCGGGCGTCTCCCACGCAGGGCCCCGCGACGGCCACCTGCCTGAGGTCCCGCGTGAGCGTCCTCAGGAGACCGAAGATGACCTCGGCTTCGTGACAGCGCGGCGAGGCCTGCGGGCGAGCGGAGGCGGCGGCGCCCGGTCAGGG
>NW_012267308.1:5512666-5513585 GCF_000151885.1 Dipodomys ordii
GTGGTCGGAGGCCGGGGCACCTGCGATCCTTTGTCCCTTGGGTGGTGTGCAGAGAGCTGCCCACCTTTGCCAGTGATTTCCACACCGTCCATGGTGATTTTTATGTGCCTGGAGGAGAGATGGTTCGAAGCTGGGCTTCCCCGACCGCGGAATCCTTTTCGGAACGTCATCGCTGGCTCTTGACCCTGTGTGATGTTATGCAACGTGGTGAACTTTACTCATTCATCGTCCAGTCCCAGCCACGCTCTTACTCCAGTGTGTCATCTAAATAAACTGACTGGACACATGCTTGTCCCCTGTCTGTGTCCATTGTCTCTTCTGCACTCTAGGAATCGACTGGCAACAAACCTCTTTGAAAGGTTCACAGTCTCCACCAGCTTTCTTGCCCAAGTCTGATGCACTACCACTTTAGGGAGACCTATGTCTAGTGTTTTGCTAATTAATTGGAGACAATTATCCTCCCTTGGCTGTCGTTGAACCCTGACTCTCAGATCTCAGCGTCCTGGGTCGCGTTTTAGTATTATAGTGCTCAGTTTTTTTTTAATTTTTTATTGTAAAGATACTATACAGAGGGTTACAGTTACATGAGTAAGGTAATGAGTACACTTCCTATTGAGCATTGTTACCCCCTCCATTGTTTGCCCCCTATCATCCCTTCCCTGAGGTTTTTTTTTTAAATTGTGATTGATTACATAATTTCCCGAATTTCACATTATTGTGGAATAATGATGCTCATTTAAAGTCACAAATTCATTCCAACTTTCCTGGAGCAAATTGTCTATCACAGTCTATAACATATAACTGTGTACACATATACACCATACATGTGATCAGCAGCATAGGGATATTTAGTAGTGGTTCAACCAGATGAGTGGGAGTTCTTTGTTTCTTAAGTCCTGTTAGTTTTGTCGTATCACCT
>NW_012267308.1:5513635-5520860 GCF_000151885.1 Dipodomys ordii
GTGGTCGGAGGCCGGGGCACCTGCGATCCTTTGTCCCTTGGGTGGTGTGCAGAGAGCTGCCCACCTTTGCCAGTGATTTCCACACCGTCCATGGTAACTTTTATGCGCCTGGAGGGGAGATAGTTTTCGGAACATCAGAGCTGGCAGAGACTCTGTGGGATGCTTGCCAGGGTGTCAGAACTTTACCCTCCAGTGGTTGGGTGAGATCACTGGCTGGGGTCCAACCCACAGTTACCAAATGTAGTGTTTTTCCTCTCTCTGCCTTGCATCAGGGCTTTGTCATTTCCTCTGCCTGGGTATCAATATCTTTGTATCATAATTAATAACCAATCCATCCCAGTCTAGTCCTGCACCCCTGTAATCCCAGTGGTAGGAATAACCAAAGTTTGAGACCAGATCAGCTAATATTAGTGAAACGCTATTTCAAAAACTAAATGAAGGGGCTGGGAAGGTGGCTCGGTGATAGAACGCTTGCCTTGCATGCCTGAGGCCCTGGGTTCGATTCCTCAGCACCACATAAGCAGGGAAAAAAAGACCGGAAGTGGCACTGTGGTTCAAGTGGTAGAGTACTCGCCTTGAGCTGAAGAGTTGAGGGACAGTGCCCAGCCCCAGTTCAGACCCCATGATGGGACCCAAAAAAAAAAGCAATTAAATGAGGGGTTGGGAATGTGGTTTAGTGGTAGAGTGCTTGCCTAGTATGCATGTAGCCCTGGGTTCAATTCCTCAGCACTACATACACAGAAAAAGCCGTAAGTGGCACTGTGGCTGAAATGGTAGAGTGCTAGCCTTGAGCTGAAGAGCTGAGGGACACCGCCCAGGCCCCGAGTTCAAGCCTCAGGACTGACAAACAAGCAAACGAATAAAAACTAAACTAAATGTGCTGGCTGCCCAGTGGCTCACACCTGCAATCATAGCTATTCAGGAAGCTGAGATCTAAGGATCACCCTTTGAGGCCAATTCAGGCAGGAAAATGCAAGAGACTCTAATCTCCGAGAATGAACCATCAGCAAACCAGAAGTGGTGCTTTTGCTCAAAGTGGCAGAACAGTAGCACTGAGCAAAAGAGCTCAGGGACAGTGCTCAGGCTCCAAGTTCAAGCTCCAGGACTGGGAAAATAAAACAAAAACCCTAAATGAAGACAAAGGGCTGGAACTGGGGCTGCAATGGTAGAGATCTCACCTCCTGGTACCCTGGAGGCCATGGGTCCAACAGCATAACAACAAAAACAACAAAAACAGATTTTTTTTTTTTGGTTGTGGGGCCTGAACTCTGGGCCTGGGCACTATCCCTCAGCTCAAGGCTAGTGCTCTACCACTTCAGCCACAGTGCCACTTATGGCTTTTTCCACTTATGTGGTACTGAGGAATCAAACCCAGGACCTTGTGCATGCAAGGCAAGTACTCTACCACTGAACCACCTTCCCAGCCCAACAACAGATCTTTTATATGGTTTACCTTGCACTTGGCTCTGTTGTAATTAATGGCTGCATAGGGATCATCTCTTCAATCCTCAAGAACCTGACAAAGTTAAGGTTCCTATCCATTTTACAAGTTGAAAACAGAGACCGAGTTACAAAGGATTTCCACTGCCCCCCTCCCCCATACACAGCTACAACTACTGGGCAGCAGAGGTGTGTTTGAACCTTGTGGAGTTTCAAAGCTCTAATTCCAGAACGACCCCATTATATGTGACCTGGTGTTTCCTTTTCTCTCTGTCTCTATTTCTATTTCTTTTTTTCTTTCTGAGTGCCCCTGTTCAATCTCGTTCTATGTTCCTTTGGGAAACTCCATCCTTCTCTTATTCTCCCCCCCCCAATTAGCTGTCGGGGGGGCACTGCCAATCTCAATTAATTTTCTTTGTTTTGGTTTAAAATCAAAATTTGACAGGCATTGAGGCACAAACCTGTAATCCCAGCTTCTTGGAGGTAGAGACAGAAGAATCAGGTGTTTGAAGGCAGCCCAGGTAAAGGTAACATGAGACTCTGTCTCAAAAGCAAAATGCAGCCAGGCACTGGTGGCTCATGCCTTAATCCTAGCTACTCAGGAGGCTGAGATCTGAGGCTCATGGTTCAAAGCCAGCCCAGGCAGGAAAGTCCATGAAACTCTTTTCTCCAATTAACCACCAGACAGCCAGAAGTGGTGCTGTTACTTAAAGTGGTAGAACACTAGCCTTGAGCAAAAGAGTTCAGGGACAGCACCCAGGTCCTGAGTTCAAAGCCCTAGGATTGTAGGGGGAAAAAAATGGCAGAGGAATAAAGAGCTGTGTGTTTGACTCCAGTGGTATAGGGCTTGCCTTAAATATTGGAGGCCAATTTTGACAAAATAAATAAACAAATACAAATAAAATCTACTACCTCTTTTGCTATTCAATTAGCAATTCAGGCTTATAGATAAAACTTGAAAATTTCAGAAAAGCCCTCTCTCTCTTTTCTTCCCTGGACAAGTCTTTTCCAGGGTGTTGGAATTTTGTTTTTATTTGTGCAAGTGTTTTGTGACTAATAACACTCTCTCCAAGAGAAAAACACACCTCTAGAGACTAAGTCTTGCATCCCACCTCCTGGAGGTAAAACTATTTTTTAACAATTTGTAACCATCTCTACTTCTCTGTGAGCCATTTTCCCCAAACTGTAAGCCAGTGCTACACAGTGCAGTAACCTGTGTTTTAAGAGTCATCATTCTCTCTCATTTGCATTTCCCCACATCTTTAATTATACTGTATCTGTTAGAATCCAGCAGGAAGCAGATGGCCCAATCAATTTAGGATAATTTGAGGTGCGGTGTGTCCCAGGAGCAGTTGCAAGGAGATTGGAGAGTGAGGCTGGGTACTGATGGCTCATGGTTGTATAGCTACTCAGGAGGCTGAGATCCTGGTTCAAAGCCAGCCCAGGCAGGAAAGTCTGTAAGACTCCTATATCTAATTAAGCACCAAAAAAAGGGTCAGACACGCTCAAAGTGGTAGAGCTCTAGACCTGAGTGAAAAGCTCAGACACAGAGCCCAGACCTTGATTTCAAGTCCCAAGGTGTGCACCAAAAAAAGAAGAGATAAAAAGAGAAATTAGAGAGTGAAAGGAAATGAAATAACTAAGCTAAGGAAAGGCTGTGGGACCGGCTTGGGGGAGGGGCAGGCACCCCTCCCCCTCCCTGAGGTGAGAGTGTGAACACCTAGCCTGGGGGAAGGAAATGGATCAGTTGTGAAAATTTTGAAGGAGAAAGCCTGGAGATAACTTCTTTGACTTCCTTTCGGTTCTTCCTGGCTTTCCTGCTAGGTTATAGACAAAGGAGAACAGGCCAGTGTCCTGACAGGGAGAAGCAGATCTGTGGACTATAGGCTCTCCATACCGCTGTCCATACTTACAGGTGCATTGAATGATACACTATTGTTCCAACAGAAGGCTTTCAAGGATTTTGTCAGTAACTTAGTTCCTCCCCCACCACCCCTCCCTTTTTAGTGCTGCTATTGAAGCTGGATAAACTAGGGAAAAGGAGATATGGTAAGCTTACAGCAAATATAGGAGATATTCCTTCATGTACCTCCCTTAAGATGAAGGGAACAAAGTCATTTTAGGGGAAATGAAGCCGAATAACATGAGGAAAATGAAGCCTGGTGAAGGCAACTCAGAAATATGGCATTTAGGGCTGGTGGCTCAGTGGTAGAGTGCTTGCCTTGCATGCATGAGGCCCTGGGTTCGATTCCTCAGCACCACATAAGCAGAAAAAGCCGGAAGTGGCACTGTGGCTCAAGTGCTAGAGTGTTAGCCTTGAGCTGAAGAGCTGAGGAACAGCACCCAGGCCCAGAGATCAGACCCCATGACTGCAAAAAAAAAAAAAAAAAAAAAAAATCTGGGCTAAGCATTGGTGGCTCACACCTGTAATCCTAGCTACTCAGAAGGCTGAGATCTGAGGATCAAAGTTCAAAACCAGCCCGGGCAGGAAAGTCCGTGAGACTCTTATCTCCAATAAACGACTAGAAAACCGAAAGTGGTGCTGTGGCTCAAGTGGTAGAGTACTCGCTTTGAGCTGAAGAGCACAGGGATAGCACCCAAGCCCAGAGTTCAAGCTCCATGACCAACAACAACAAAAAAGAAAGAAAGAAAGAAAAGAAATAATGGCATTGAGAAACATAGAAGTGCCATCTTCAAAGAAAGACAACAGGATGCATTCCTTCCTGAGCATTTATTCCTCACCCTAAGAATTAACACTTGTCTGGCAGGATGTATGCCTTCCTGAGAAAACTGCTTCCCCCAAACTTAAGCAACCTCCTGCCCAAATGCTGATAGCAGGGCACCTCATCTCAAGAATAAGGATCTGTTGTGTGGAAGTTAATTCTTACCTAGAAACTCAGAAAGGAACACCAGGTATGATTAGAGCAAAGACAAAACATGTACCTTTGCCTAACTTTGAAGCCAGACCCCAAGAAATACTCCTGGAGCCAAAGTGCTATATGTCTCTATCTCCCTTGAGAGCACCCACACTCTAAGAGTGTGCCCCTGCCTTTCTGTTTGCTTGCTTACTCAATAAAATGTTGCCAAGTTTTCTTACCATTGTGACCTGTCCAGAAATTCTTACTCTGTGATCAGAGTCAAGGACCCTTAAGTGAAGAGTTCATACATTTAAAGGGAAGCTTCCCTAACCCACACCTGTGTCCAGTGACAGTATTGGCGCATGAACATTAGGCCTGGCATTCTTTTTAGGCTTTTTCATTAAAGGCTGGTGTGCTACCATTTGAGCCACAGCTCCACTTCTAGCCTTTTGGTGGTTAATTGGGAAATAAGATTCTCATTGATTTTCCTGTCTAGGCTGGCTTTGAAACATGTTCCTCAGATCTCCGCTTCCTGAGCATCTGGGATGACACATTTAAGCCTGCAGTGCCTGGCATTCTAGTGTGTATTAATTCATATTTTAGATATGTACATAAAATGTTTTGTTCAATATAAGTCTCTGGGTTGCTTTTTCTTTCCCCACCAAAATCAAAAATCTTTTTTTTTTTTTTTTTTGTCAGTTATGGGGCTTGAACTCTGGGCCTGGGCGCTGTCCCTGCACTCTTCAACTCAAGGTGAGCACTCTACCACTTGAGCCACAGCGCCACTTCTGGTTTTCTGGTGGTTCATTGGAGGTAAGAGAGTCTCACGGACTTTTCTGCCCAGGCTGGCTTTGAACCTCGATCATCAGATCTCAGCTTCCTGAGTAGCTAGGATTACAGGTGTTAGCCATTGGTTCCCAGCTTAAAAAGTCTTCTAAATTAAAGGTATTGAAGCAATTTGTTCTGTGGTGTCCAAAAATGGATCTTTGACCTAAACTCCATTCCAAATATGAAAATTAACTCAATTACAGGGTATAAAGTATGATAGAGCAAAACAAGCTGTTAGCGAAATGAGGCCCTTCCCACGTCTTCCCTTCTCCACAGCTTAACATGCTCCCTTCCTAGGCAACAGTAGGCCAAGGTAGTAAAGGCGTAAATAATGAACTTCCAGCCCCCTTTACCTTGGGATGGCACTTCTCTGGGGCAGCTACCACCATGTAAGCCAACAAGAGCCCCTTAGAGTGACCTTCAGGTCTGGGCAGTTGCAGGACCCCTTATCTACCATTTGGACAGCTGCCATAAATCCTAGTCCGACATGATGAAGCCCCTGGCCCACACGTCCACACCAGGGTCTCCAGACAAGCACAGGTACAATGCCTCGGCCCTGAGTTTAAGCCCCAGGACTAGTGCAAAAATTAAAAGGTAAAATAAAAACAGCACTAGATAGGCATTACTCAAAGTCTAACTGAGCAAGCACAGGAGGAAAGGAAAGAAGAAAAACTTAGGAAAACGGAATGACAGGGATAACAATGCATCTCTTTATACTTTCTCTTAATATTAATGGGCTTAATTCACCAATCAAAAGAAAAAGAACTGCAGACTGGATCAGAAAACAAGACCCATCCATCTGTTGCCGTCAGGAGACCCACCTCTCAGCCAAACATACAAACAAATTCAGAGTAAAGGATTGGAAAAGGATCTACCAATCAAATGCCCCCCAGTAAGAAAGCAGGTGTACCTATCCTGATATCTGACAAAATAAACTTTTCATTAAAATCAGTACAGAAAGACAAGGACGGACACTACATATCAATAAAGGGAACAATCCAAGAGGAGGATATAACCATCATCAACTTATATGCCCCAAATATTGGTGCACCCAGATATGTTAAACAAATACTCTCAAACTTACAGAATAAAATAGTTCCCAATATGATAATACTAGGAGACTTTAACACACCACTCTCACCAAAGGACAGGTCTACCAACCAGAGGATTGGCAAAGAAGCTACAGAATTAAGTGAGGCCATACTTCAAGCGGAATTAACTGACATCTACCGAGTATTTCACCCTAAAACAACACAGTACACATTCTTCTCGGCAGCTCATGGAACTTTCTCCAAAATAGACCATATCATAGTTCATGCAAGGAACTTAAGCGAATACAAAGGGATTGACATAATCCCCTGTATTTTATCTGACCACAGTGGAATCAAGCTAGTTCTCAATAACAAAGCATACCGCAGAAATTTCTCTAATACATGGAAATTGAACAGCACACTCCTTAGCAATGCCTGGGTAATGGAAGAGATCAGAGTAGAAATAAAGAATTTCCTACAACTCAATGAAAATGAAAACACCTCACAAAGAAACCTGTGGGACACAGCAAAAGCAGTCCTGAGGGGCAAATTTATTGCCCTCAGTGCCCACATCAAGAGAATGGAGACAGACCAAGTAAATAATCTCATGTTGCAACTAAAACAGCTAGAAAAACAAGAAAAAATAGGACCTAAAGCTACTAGACGAAGCCAGATAACCAAATTAAGAGCAGAGATTAACCAATTAGAAAATCAGAAAACCATAACCAAAATAAACCAAACAAAAAGCTGGTTCTTTGAAAAAATAAACAAAATTGATGGCCCGTTGGCAAGATTAATTTAAAAAAGAAGAAAGGAAACCCATATTAACAGGATTAGGGATGCCACAGGAAAAATCACAATACGTACACAAGATATCCAAACAATTCTAACAGACTACTTTCAAAAGTTATACTCTCTAAAGGAAGAAAACCTGCTGGGCCCTGGTGGCTCACGCCTGTAATCCTGGCTACTCAGGAGGCTGAGATCTGAGGATCGCAGTTCAAAGCCAGCCCGGGCAGGAGAGACCGTGAGACTCTTATCTCCAATAAACCACCTGAAAACCGGAAG
>NW_012267308.1:5521803-5523084 GCF_000151885.1 Dipodomys ordii
AATAACCTCCCCAAAAATAAAATCTTTAGGAATTAATCTAACCAAAGGTGTAAAAGACCTATTTAATGAAAACTATAAAAAGTTAAAGAAAGAAATTGCAGAAGACACTAGGAAATGGAAGGACCTCCCATGCTCTTCGATAGGCTGACAATATAGTAAAGATGGTAATACTTCCAAAACTAATATACAAATTCAATGCAATTCCTATTAAAATCCCAATGACGGACATCACTGAAATACAGAATATATTACAGACTGTGATAGACAATTTGTTCCAGGAAAGTTAGAATGAACTTGTGACTTAGAAACTATGTAATCACTTAATCACAATCAAAAAAAAAAAAAAAACTTCGGGGAAGGGAGGGAGGGAGGGGATGGTAGGGGGAAAACAATGGAGGGGCTAACAATGTTCAAGAGGAAGTGTACTCATTACCTCACTCATGTAACTGTAACCCTCTGTATAGTATCTTTACAATAAAAAAAAAAAAAAAAAAAAGGCTGAATAGATGACAAGAAGAAAAACTTAGGAAAACGGAATGACAGGGATAACAATGCATCTCTTTATACTTTCTCTTAATATTAATGGGCTTAATTCACCAATCAAAAGAAAAAGAACTGCAGACTGGATCAGAAAACAAGACCCATCCATCTGTTGCCGTCAGGAGACCCACCTCTCAGCCAAACATACAAACAAATTCAGAGTAAAGGATTGGAAAAGGATCTACCAATCAAATGCCCCCCAGTAAGAAAGCAGGTGTAGCTATCCTGATATCTGACAAAATAAACTTTTCATTAAAAACAGTACAGAAAGACAAGGACGGACACTACATATCAATAAAGGGAACAATCCAAGAGGAGGATATAACCATCATCAACTTATATGCCCCAAATATTGGTGCACCCAGATATGTTAAACAAATACTCTCAAACTTACAGAATAAAATAGTTCCCAATATGATAATACTAGGAGATAAAAATGGCAAAGAAGCACATGAGAAAATGTTCATCATCCCTGGCGGTAAAGGAAATGCAAATAAGATACCACCTTACCCCAGTCAGAATGTCCCACATCCACAAATCAGCCAACGACAAATGCTGGAGGGGATGCTGAAAAAGAGGAACCCTATTATACTGCTGGTGGGAATGTACACTTATACAACCACTTTGGAAAGTGGTCTGGAGGGTACTTAGAAAGCTAAAGATTGACCTCCCTTATGACCCAGTCATACCACTTCTAGGCATCTACCCTGAACAACAGGAACCAATATACAAGGACACATG
>NW_012267308.1:5533239-5533902 GCF_000151885.1 Dipodomys ordii
CCTCCTCCTCCTCCTCCTCCTCCTCCTCCTTCTTTGTGCCAGTCCTGGGGCTTGAACTCAGGGTCCTGGTACTGTCCCTGAGCTTCTTTCAATCAAGGCTAGCACTCTACTACTTGAGCCATAGCCCCACTTCTGGCTTCTTTTGCAGATTAAAGTCTCATGGGTTTTCTGCCCAGGCTGGCTTTGAATCATGGTCCCCAGCTCTTAGCCTACTGAGTAGCTAGGATTACAGATGTGAGCCGCTGGCACCTAGTCTCTGCACTGCATCTGTCCCCTACCTCTAGGTACCCCCATTCTGATGCACCCCCAAATCAACATGAACTCAGATTGTATATCCAACTTCTATCAAGCAGTGCGCAGCCTGTGTTGTTGGCAGGGGACGGTCAGTCGAGACTGGATGGGGGCTGGGAGGAGAAGGGCTGAGGTGTGGCCGGTGTCCATTTCTCTGGGACAAACCCAACACTTCCATCAATTGCAAGCTTCCAGTGTGAAATGGCTGAGAATTACAGAGAATGGCCAGGTGCTAGTGGTTCACATCTGTCATCCTACTTACTCGGGAGGCTAAAATCTGAAGTTCTAAGCCAGCCCAGGCAGGAAAGTCTGTGACACTTATCTCCAAAGAACCAGAAAATCAGAAGTGGAGCACTGGATTAAAGTGGTAGA
>NW_012267308.1:5541677-5544269 GCF_000151885.1 Dipodomys ordii
GCTTTTTTCTTTTTTTGCTTATGTGGTGCTGAGGAATCGAACCCAGGACCTTGAGCGTGCAAGGCAAGCACTCTACCACTGAGCCACCTTCCCAGCCCTTCATTTTTTTAAAAAAATGAGTTTTGGCTCTGTGTGTGTGTGTGTGTGTGTGTGTGTGTGTGTGCCACTCCTTGGGCTTGAACTCAAGGCCTGGGTGTTGTCCCAGAGCTTTTGTGCTCAAGACTGGTGCTCTATCCATTTGAGCCACAACTTCACTTTTGGTGTTTTTGGTGGTTCATTGGAGATAAGAAGTCTGGCAGACATTCCTGCCCAGGCTGCTTTGAGCCACCATCTTCAGATCACAGCCTCTTGAGGAGCTAGGGTGACAGGTGTGAGCCACCAGAACCCAGCTGATTCTCAACTTTTTATGAGGCTCCTGCTTTTTTTTTTTTTCCTGCACACAGGAAGGTTTTCCTAGCATACCAACCCATTTCTAGTCCCTTACTGCAGTTAGTCTTTCTATGACAGGACAATATTCCCATTTTGTCCACATGTGTATGATAAAAGTTCAGTTTATTAAGTCATGTTTTGTTTAAGGCAGTCTGGCTATATAGCCTATGCTTGCCTGAAACTCACAATCCTCCTGCTTCTGTCTCCAAGTGCTTAGATTACAGGTGTACAACACCAGGCCTGGTTATAGCTTAGTAATCGTAAGTACCTTGTAAGACTCCATGCAGAAACCAATTCCCAGAACTCTTCACCCCTCACCGCCCCCTTGTATTTTCCATCTGCGTCTGAACATGCCCGGGATCCCATGTTCGTGGACTCACACGGCCTGAATCATAGCGTGTCAGTGGTTTATTTCACTCTGCATCATAAATGTCCTCATGTATGGATTATCGTGTGTCAAAATTTCCTTCCTTTTGATGGCCGAATAATAGATTAGGCCGCCTAGTAACATCGCACCTATAAACCACATTTAGCTTCATGCATTTTCTTGCTGGAAAATGTGAATGTTTTAAAGCCATTAATTCTGTGGTGGACTGTTGCCGAAGCCAGAGGAAACTGATGCAGGCAGGAAATGGCAATATTTGATATAGGGTTTATGAGATGACACCATGGCCATGGGGGGTGGCGGGGAGAAATGGACCAAACTATGATCTGGGGTGGGGTTGAAGGAAACCCACAGAGGGACAGACCGCAGACCCAATTTAGCAGGTGCCACAAACATTTTGAGGTCTGAGGGCCCTGGGAAGAGAGTTTCTGACGTTTGAAACAAGGGACAATTGAGGTACTTTATGGAAATGGATTCACAGTTTCTCTTTCTCTTCCTTCCTTTCTTCCTTTCTTTTTTTTTTTTTTTGGTCAGTTGTGGGGCTTGAACTCTGGGCCTGGGCGCTGTCCCTCAGCTCTTCAGCTCAAGGCTAGCGCTCTACCACTTGAGCACCACTTCCAGCTTTTTCTGCTTATGTGGTGCTGAGGAATCGAACCCAGGGCCTCATGCATTCAAGGCAAGCGCTCTACCACTGAGCCACCTTCCCAGCCCCTCTTCCTTCCTTCCTTTCTTTTTCTTTCTTTCTTTCTTTCCTTCTTTCTTTCTCTTTCTTTCCTTCTTTCTTTCTCTCTTTCTTTCTTTCTTTCTTTCTTCTTTCTTTCCTTCTTTGTCATTCATGGGGCTTGAACTTGGGGCCTGGGTGCTATCCCTCAGTTCTTTCACTCAATGCTGGCGCTCTACCATTCTGAGTTACAGTGCCACTTCTGGTTCATTGGAAATAAGGGTCTCCGGGAAGCCGGGTGCCAGTGGTTCACACCTGTAATCCTAGCTACTCAGGAGACTGAGATCTGAGGATCGCTGTTCAAAGCCAGCCTGGGCAGGAAAGTCCGTGAGACTCTTATCTCCAATAAACCACTAGAAAACTGGAAGTGGCGCTGTGGCTCAAGTGGTAGAGCACTCGCCTTGAGCTGAAGAGTGCAGGCCCAGAGTTCAAGCCCCACAACCAACTGACAAAAAAAAAAAAGTACAGAGTCTCAGGAACTTTCCTGACCCAGCTGGTTTTGAACTGTGATCCTCAGTTCTCAGCCTTCTGAGTAGCTGGGATGATAGGTATGAGCCACCTGCGCCCAGAAGGTGAGAAATTCTTGTGGAAAATCCTCAGCTAGCCTCCAGTTCAGGATCCTCCTGCCTTAGCCTCCAGAGAACTGGGCTTACAGGTGTGTATCACTACACTGATTTTTCTTTTCTTTCTGATTAACTTGTATTAACCTGGGATTTAATGTGATCCCCCCCCATTCATTTGATCATATAATCATATGTTGTGTGCTGATCAAATGCTTTAATTCTCTGAATTTTTTTTTAATTCTCTGAATTTTGTTTATTTTGTACTAATACTGGGGCTTCAATTCAGGGCCTGAGTCCTGTCTCTGAACTTTTTTCACTCTACCACTTTGAACCACAGTGCTGCTTTTGGTTTTCTGGCATTTGATTAGAGAGAAGAGTCTCATGGACTTCACTGCATGGGCTGGCTTTGAACTGTGATCCTTGGATCTCAGCCTCCTGATTACCTAGGGTTACGGGTGTGAGCCACCAGCAGCTGGCTTTTTTTTTTTTTTTTT
>NW_012267309.1:0-320 GCF_000151885.1 Dipodomys ordii
CCCAAGGGCAGGTGGGAGGACTCCCCAGACCCAGAACCCTCTCTCTAGACTCGGAGGCAATCCTGGCCTCACCATCCCTTCTCCTCCTACAAACCTAGTGGCACACTTATTCACTAACTGCCCAGCCAGCAGCCCTGCAAGGCGTGGGGCTTGGTGCTGTCTGGGGAGATGCTAGGGCCAAAAGTTTCCAGGGGTCCACAACCAGCCTCAACACTGGCCACTTGTCATGCCCTTGTCTTCCTCCCTGCCTCCCTTCTTTCCCTCCTTAAGCTTCTTGCTGGCCTCCTGACCCTTCTTCCTCTCTTTTCAGACCTGCACCA
>NW_012267309.1:1340-37220 GCF_000151885.1 Dipodomys ordii
CCAGACAAAAGAGAAAGCCTAGCAATCCTCCCAGGGTGGCATGGACTTTCAGAGGACAGGAGTGCAGAGGAGTGCACACACAAAGAAGGGCCTACTCCAGCCGCTGTCTGGTCCAATGTGGGGAGAACTGCCTGGAGGGTACATGTTGGGAACGCCGTTCCTTGGGCCCGAAGCACACAAAAGGCCTACTGGCAGCTGTCATGTTCAGGGATCCATGAGGGGCAAAGAGAAAAGGAGAGCCCATTGTTCCAAAGGACATGAGCCACATTCTTGGCATCTGGGAATTTCAAGAAGGTGGCAGTCACTTATGGGAGAAAGTAGTGGGTAGACTTGAGGTGTGATGGTGGGCAGTTGGGAACTAGAGGATAGCTATAAGTCATGCTAGGCTTTTAGTCCACCTGGGGGCAAAATAGTTCCAGTCACTCAATACTAGATCTCTGACTGGTGCTCAGTTTCATGTCTGCCCCTGGGCCTGCTCTGCGTTTTATCCATGATAGCCTCTTGCTCTAGCAGAGCACTGAGTTCTGGCTCCATCAAGCACTTTGAATCTTTCTTCTCTTCCCTTCTCTTCCTTTCCCTACTCTTTCCTTCCTTTCCTTTCCCTTCTCTTTCCTCCTTTCCTTACTTTTCCTTTTTCCCCCTCTCCTCCTCTTCCCTTCCCTTTCCTTTTGGCAGTACCAGGAAATATCCTCAGGACCTCATACTTGCTTGGCTTGCTCTTACAACTAGTGCTCTATATGTTGAACCATGCCTCCAGCCCCACTTTCTGCTGGTTATTTTAGAGATGGAGTCTTGCAGACTTTTCTGTTTGGTCTGGTTATGAACCTCTAGTTCTCAGCCTCCTGAGTGAGATTAGGATTATAGGCATGAGCCACTGGTGCCTAGACTTTCCCTTGAAAGAAACATTGTGGTGCTGGAGACTGAACCTGGGACCTCATGCGTGTGAGGTAAGCAATCTGTCACTTGAGCCATGCTTCCAGCATGTTAATTTTGTTTAGGAGATGAGATCATCCTACTTTCACACAGGCCAGCCTTGAACTTGTGATCCTTCTGCATCTGCCTACAGATAGAATAATCCGTATGCACCACTATATCCAGCTCTCTGTTGAGCTTTTCTCTACAGTGAAGTAGAGTTTGTCATAGGACTAATGATTGATGTGAAGGACCTGGGGCTCCTTCCTATCGTTTTATCACTAGGAGTTCTGATGAATACTTACTCTCTTCCACCAGAAATATACCACTTGCCACCAATGAGGAGGCATCTGGCTTCCTGAGGGGTCCCTAGGGGATAGGACTCATCCTCTCTCCCTCTGTCACTCCACCTGTAAGTACTAGATATGCAGAAACCCCTGGTGTCTGGAGAGTGTACTGGAATTGATTCCTGCCCATCCTGGAGAGGCTCAATAATGGCCTCTGGTAAGAGGATGGTGGGTGGGCCTACTCATGACCATCCTCCACAGACCATGGGCCTCAGAGACAAGGTAGGTATTACTAGGGAAATGTTGAGGATCACCAGGTAAACTGAGCTTCAGATAGACCAGGAATTCCACCTGGGTGTGGCTCAATCCCATGGAATCTTCACATTTCTAGTCTGTTCCCTGACCCTCCTCAGGGACATTGTCCTGCTTTCTCCAGCCTCACAAGAGGCAGGCACTTCATTCATCTAACAGGTGAGCAACAGGTGACTCTGCACTCAGTGTACCATGAAGCAGCTGCAAGGACCCTCTTCTCATCACCTTTCTTTGCTCTTCTCTCCAACAGAGCCCAGGCCAGGTCCCTCCTCCTTCGAAACCAGGACTCCAAGTGCGCGCACACACTGACACACACACACACCGACACACACACACACACACACACACCAACACACACACACACACACACACAGACACACGGGGAGTTCTGCCTTTAACAGGCCAGGTAATCTGCACGAGAAGGTGTCTGCCCAAGAAGGAGACCAAAGTGGTCTGTGTCTTCATTTACTTCATTTCATTTCAGTCCTCCCCTCTTCTCTGCCTGTGAATTAGTAGTTAACTAAAAACACACATATATGCACACATATGCCCACATGTGTATGCGCAAACACACACATCTACACTTGTGCACAGAGCTATGCTCACGCAACAACCCTCTTTAACTGTGAGCTCAATAATTACTGGAAACTGAGGCCTGCTCACAAAACCAGAGCTGCAGTTACTCACCCACAGCTAGACACTCAGCAACAGGATGGCTTCCCGGCATGGACTCTGCTACCTGTGCAAATGATCTCTCGTGTCTATGTCAGTCTGTCTGGGTGACAGGGTGTTGGGAGCTGACAGTAAAGTTTAAAGGTCATCTTGACCCCTGTGCTGGCTTGAAGGCACATACAAGGAACTGGCTTACTTGAAAGACACCAGGTACCCAGGATTGCTTTGCTATGTCTGCACAGTTTGTTTTAAATTTTACTGCTTGGGACATTTCTAACTGTGGTGGGACTAATGTTTATTATTGTGCTAGGTGGGGATGAGAGGTAACTGGGATGGGCTCTTATATACAAGGGCCCTCCTTCCCCCCCAGACTTGCCTCCAACCCCCTGCGTGGCCAAATGTAATCCTGTTAAAATAACCTTTACAGAGGAAGGGGAAAAGATAATTAACTGGGAGGTGGATATTCCATTAAAACAAAAACGGTGAATCTGTGGGGAAATCTGTGGGGAACACAGGCAGCAAAGATGACTCTGAGAGGAAGTTGAGTGGGCAGAGCTGGATTTGTTTAGGCTCAGTGTGTAAACAACTCAAGGAAGCTTAGGTGCATGATAAGGTGTGGCCTTTACAGAGATTGGTTGGTTCCATTTCTTCCCCTCCCACGCAGTCTTTTGCTTTAAAAAGGGGATGCTCTTTGTTAATAAATGAGTTCCTGCTTGGTTTGACTCCCCTCTGTGTCTGATTGTCTCCTGGGCTAAGGGAGGCTGGGGAATGGGCCAGCAGCCTTCGCACTTACCTCTCCTCTGACCCCGTCCTTCCAAAGAGGGACGAAGACCCAACATCTGCCTGTGTTAAAAAGCATGTCTTATCTGAGAGATGAAGGACCTAGTCACCTGAGTCCCAGGTTTGCCTCTCCATGCCACCTCTCCTGAAGCTGTGGGGAAGATGGTTGTTAACATCCTGATTGTGCCAGGAAATGATTGGCTCACATGAATGGATAGTATTGACTGATCATAGGCCAGGCCAGGGGAATATGTATGGGGCCGAACTGTGTCCCCCAGATTTAATATGGGTACTACCTAGTAACACTATTAACTCATGCCTAACACATTGTTAGAAGTAGGGCCTTTGGGGATGGCCCTAGGTCAGAGGAGCTGATGTTTGGTATAGATAGGTCCTGGATCTCATAGGAAGTTATCTTAAACAGAGAAGGAGGGGATAGCTATATGAAGATAAGGATTTAGAATGGCACCACCATAAACTCCAGATGAGCTGAAGTTTCCTTTAGAGACTTCAGAGATTCGGCCTTGTTGATTAAATTTCAGATGTGTGTGTGTGTGTGTTGGTACTGGGGCGTGAACTCTTGTCCTGGGTGATGTCCCTTAGCTTTTTCACTCAAGGCTGGAGCTCTATAACTTGAGCCCTAGTTCTACTTCCAGCTTTTTGCTGCTTAATTGGAGTTAAGAGTCTCTCAGATGTTCCTGCCTAGCTTGCCCTGAAGCTGCCATTCCCAGATCTCAGCCTCCTCAGTAGCTTAGGATTAGAGGCATAAACTATTGGTGCCTGACACTGGCTCCATCTTTTTGCTCAGGGATGACACTCTACCCCTTCAGACATGCTTCTAGTCCAACTTTCTTGCTGACTAATTTATAGAGAGTCTCAGAAATTTTTCTGTCTGGGCTAGCTTTGAAGTGAGATCCTCAGAGATCACCCTCCTGAGTAGCTAGAATTATATTTGTGAGCCACTGGTGCCCAGCAAGTTACAAATTTGTACCTCCAGAAGGCAGGGAAGACCAATTTCTTCTCCTCTATGCCTCCCAAAGTGTGGAATTTCTTACTGTCAGTCATAGGAAATAAACACATTGTCCTTCTAAAAGTGGTAATAACCAGCCACTAAACGAGGTCATTATCCAGCTCACCCAGAAACTGTGTAGCAGAAAGCAGCCATCTGATAACAGATGCCTGGAATCTAAGATCCCATTTAGATGCATTAAAGCCAGCAGCAAGTGACCTCCAAGATGGGAAAGCCTTTGGGTTTAGGAGAACACAGAGTCCCGGGTGACACCTGGGACTCCAGGTGTATGGGCCCGAGGGGAATTTCAGTGACTCATGTTAGAGAGGCTAGAGAACCTGGGGTCTGTAGAAATAGGGGTCCAGAAGGACAAGGCTCCAGAGAAGCCCTGGGACAAAAGGATGTAAAACAAGGAGTAAAGCAAGAGGTGGAGGTCTATGTTGGAGTTGGAGTTCATGGTTATTGAAAAACCAGATATAGGATGGTATGTTAGAAGTCATTATGCAGGGGCTGGGAAAGTGGCTCAGTGGTAGAGCGCTTGCCTTGCATGCATGAGGCCCTGGGTTTGATCAATTCCTCAGCACCACATAACCAAAAAGGCAAAAAAGCCGGAAGTGGCGCTGTGGCTCAAGTTGTAGAGCGCTAGCCTTGAGCTGAAGAGCTGAGGGACAGTGCCCAGGCCCAGAGTTCAGGCCCCACAACCGGACCCAAAAAGAGAAATTCATGAGAAGTCAGTATACAGGAAAGTGAATACTTTTAAAACACATTGTAGCTGTGCATGAAGATAGCATGGGGAAACTCAATGTAAGCTATTGATCAATAAGAGGTTAGGGAACCAGGGAAGAAAAAGCAATAGAGATGATTATTCTGAGGAAAAATATAATATGGGTGAAGTGGACGAAAAATATCATGGAATTTATGAGATTACTTTTTGTCTGATGGAATCTTTATAATAAATGAATCATGAGGATAGTGCAATAGTACTATATATGTATATGTAACATATGGACATCTGAAGTAAACATGGTAAAAACCCTTGGAATAATGAATGCTTCTTAAAAATCAGAACTAAATGACAGGAAAAAAAAAAAGCTCAGATGTGGAGAGACCATCAGAAAGGGAAAGGCTGAAAAAAAAATGGGTGAATTAGGAAGAATATGGCTAGTATAGTTCGTTTTCACATGTGAAAATAGATCAATGAAATCTATTAAAATTGCTTTTTGTTTGTTTTTGTTATTGCTGGTATTGGGGTTTTAACTCAGGGCCTCATACTTTTGCTTAGCTTTTACACTGAAAGTTGGCATTCTATCACATGAGCCACACCTGTATTTCTATTTTTTTGCTGGTTAATTGGTGATAAGAATTATTTGCACTTGGCCTGGGAAGTGGTAGAGCGCTTGCCTTGCATGCTTGAGACCCTGGGTTTGATTCCTCAGCACCACATAAGCAAAATGAAAAAAGCTGGAAGTGACGCTGTGACTCAAGTGGTAGAGCGCTAGCCTTGAGCTGAAGAGCTGGGGGACAGGGCCCAGGCCCAGAGATCAGGCCCCATGACCCACTCCCCCCTGCAAAAAAAAAAAAAAAAGAATTACTTGGACTTTTCTGCCTGGGCTGGGCTTCAAACCTAAATCCTCAGATCTCAGGATTACGGTCATGAGCCACAAACACTTGACAGATTGTTTTATGAAGAGGGAACAGGGTAGGGTAGAGTGGCAGAAGTGGAATAGTTGTATGTGTGGAAACGTCATCATGCGACCTCTTTTCTTGTACAACTAAAGTTAGCTAATAAATCTGGAAAAAAATCAGCATATATCCAATGTTATCATTTTCTACTCTGGGCACACACACTGGTCAGTCTCAGAATGCTCCACCCTTTGTCTTGACTTGTCGAAGGGGATGATACATTTGGTCCACTCAAGGTTTGGTGCATGGCTTCAGACAATGAACGTATCATGGTGCTATCTTGGTCGAGCTGGACCTGTAGATCAGTCCCAGCAACTTGTGGCTGTTGTCTGTTGGTTTGCATCCAGTGTGGGCATTTAAAGCCAGTCCTGTCTGTCAACAATCTTATCATCCCCATTTCTACAAGACCTTACTCGCTTCCACCCTCCTCACCTCTGTCCTGAAACGCAGTACCCTAAATTCATAAAAAAATGTTTGATCCAGACCTTTTCAGTGAGGATGAAAAAGAAATAAATAAATAAAAGCTTAATCCCTCCCTTCAGAGAGATTATCTGTTCTGCTCTATATTCTGTCTGTTCTAAAAATGGTCACTTCTATTTATAAATACGGGAGTAAGATGAATCTCTGGTAATTCAGGAGGATCTTTGAAGGCCATTTTATTAGTAGGTTAAGATTCTGAGGCCAGATAAAGAAAGACAGAAAGAAAGAAAGAAAGATAGATTTTTAGATCCTCTGAAAACATTTCTCTGGCTGTGTGTCATTGTAATGAGAGTGTCCTGTGGGCACTGATGCCACACTGATATGTAACCACAAATAATTTCAGGGCCCCCCAAGGAGCTGGGATGCTGTATTATATCTATCTCTAGCTAGAAGACCTGGCCCCGTGTATGTTACTATATATGTTACAAAAGAAGGCCAGTCTAGAAAGAAGTGGCCAAGGATGGCTAAAGGGAAAAGGATGATGGAAAAGATAGTGTTGTCAGAAACCTCAACTAAGAAGATGAAGAAAGCCGACAGAAACTGATCAGGAGCAGTCTCCTAGACAAGCCACGGAACAAAATAGAGAGAGGGAGAAAGCAAGCCAGGAGCTTATTCTGATTTCATAATCCACAGATGTACTATTAGAAGCAATGGCTGAGCCTCTGGCTCCCAGGACCCAGGTTCTCGGAGGAGTAAGGTTCTGACTAGGGAGCTGGATGCTCCATGTATTACTCAGTCATCACATGGCTAGGCCAATGGGTAAGGCTGATGTAATCTTCCATTTCAAGGTTTGTGAAAGAGCCAGATTCTCCTCTTTCCCAACATGGCTTTACATTTGCTGTGCTTAGCTCTCATTTTTTTTATTTTTGGTGGGGGGGGGAGAGGGTGGGGGTACAGAGAAGGTGTAATCTCAGAGCCTGACTTTCCTTTCCAGGTTGGCTTGAACTGTGATCCTCAGATCTCAGTTTCCTAAGTAGCTAAGATTACAGGTATGAGCCACCAACACTCAACCAAGTTCTTGTTTCTTGATGATTTCCCCTTACCTGCTCTTAACTTCTACTCTTGTGTGACCTGTGGGCTCTGCTATGTGCAGATTGGATTCCACCAGGATCCACACAACCAAAACATGGCTAAGGTAAGTTCAAGAAGGACCAAAAATATTAGTGCTAGCTCAAACCATAACATCACAGAGTTTAATGTGCAGGATTGGAGTCAATGCAGATTTTATTCCTATGTTGATTAGAAAACTTGGGGGAGAAAGCAATGCTGAATTCTGTCTACTCATCTAAGAAGCACCCTATAAGGGTTCCAACGTATTTCATTCTCTTATTCAGGACAGGGCAGGTGTGAGATCTTGCTTATGGGATCGAAGGGGGAAATGGAACCTTCAGTATGATTTCTCCAGCATGGAATCTGCATTCCCCAAATTCCTTCAGAATTCAAAAAGTGGCTGCCGTGGATCCTACCATGGGTCCACATGCAGACATCAGAAAGGAAAAGGCGTAGGCAAGGTCTATGGATCATGAATGTCCTTGAAGGTCCTGGCCTGTAAGGCAAGACTTGGTCCCCAGAGCGATGCCACTATGAAGTGGCAGAACATTTTTTGGATCCCAAGTAGACTATCTAAGGGATTATGGGACCCTACTCTCTCTTTTTCTTCCTTGACTTTATGGACATTAGGGAGTTTGGTCCATCATACACTTGTAACTATGGCTATCCATTTCCCAATCAAAGACTAAGAGAAATTCATGCCCTGACGCTAGGGTCTGTAAAACCATAGCTAGAATAAAAAGCTTTTCATTGTCTCGGGTATTTTGTTACGGCGATGAAAACCCGGGGCTAGCAACTTGCCACTGTTAAACTGTAATGAAGGCTACATACAGGCGACCATCTCTGACTCCCTGGTGCGCGTGCGCACACACACACACACACGTGCAGTGTGGGCACTCAGAAAGATAGCAGGTCTTTATATAGGTCATTGTATTATTATTACATGAATAAATATAACACAACACCACTATAAACAGTGACAGCACTCACATCCTGCATTTCTACTTTATCCACAGGGGATGCTCTCCAAGGCCCTCAGCAGGTGCCTGAGCCCATAGACCTTATTAAGCCTGTAGATCTTGACAATCTCAGCATAGGCATTTCTTTCCTTATTGAGATCTTAGACCATGTCACTTTATGGTTTCTCCCTGGCAGCTACAAAGCATCCATGTTACTCTTGTGCTTTAGGACCATTATGAAATAAAATAGGGTCCCTTGCATACCAGCTCATCCTTTGTGGAACGTGAGGTAGAAAATGAAGGCACTTGCTCAGCTCACACCAATGAGCCAACGCCTCAAGCAGCTGCACCCAGCATGGCACCCCTGGGCCACTGTAAGGTAAACGTCTCGAAATCACTCTCCAAAGATGTCATAGGCTGTAGCATCTGCCAAATTCTGTGATACCAATTTGTGAAGCTTCTTACATGGCATCATGGGGCCAGGACAATTATGTATAGTATTCCTACATAGTATTTTATTCTTTTACTTTATTTTTTATTGCCTTACACTAGTTACATAGGGATGAGAATCCATTATTACATCTCCATACATGCTAAAGTGTATTCTCATCAATTTTACCCCCTCTCTCACACCCTCCACCCTTCCTTCTAAGAAATACTATGCCCAACAGGTTCCTTTTATCATTATCATCATCATCATCATCATCATCATCATCATCATCATCATCATCATCACCTTTAAGTAGTTGTACAAAGGAGCTGCCACTTCACAATTTAATATATTTTGCATTTTTTTAATCAATTGCAGTCTTTTTAACATTCTTTTTGTTGTTGTTGTTGGCCATGGGTCTTGAACTCTGGGCCTGGGCACTGTCCCTCTGCTCTTCAGCTCAGGGTTAATGCTCTACCACTCGAGCCACAGCACCACTTCTGGTTTTCTGGTGGTTTACTGGACATAAGAGTCTCATGGACTTTCCTGCCCTGGCTTGGCTTTGAACCACGATCCTTAGATCTCAGCCTGCTGAGTAGCTAGGATTATAGGTGTGAGCAACTGGCATCCGGCCTTTTCAACATTCTTATCCATCTCTCCCATACCCATACTTTCCCTCACTTTATTTTATTCTCATAGTTGAGAATGGTTTGTTTTGATAATATTCAATCTTCTATAAAGAAGAGGATAACTTCTTCCTGACACAATCTTCATCCTCTAGTCCCCATTCACCCACAATCTCTCTCCTCCCTCTCATCCCCTTATGGATTCTCAGCTTCTGCTGAGTTTCTCTTTGATGCTCTTGTATATACTTAAGACGAGTTACAGTTATTCATCCTCTTTCTTTTTCCCATTCTCCCTTCTTCTGACTAATCTCTTAGCTTGATTTATGCTTTATGTAATTATGTATATGGACTTTTTTACTTATATACAGGTCTATGAGTATGAATGTCTTTTAGACCAGGCTTCCACAGATAAGTGATGCAAATGAAAACATACAACATTTTGTTTTAGGAGCTTGGCTTGTCTTTCTAGTAGGATATACTCAACTTGTATCTATACATGATGTCCCCCCGGCCCCTGCTTTTTTGTGCTGATACTAGCTCTGTGAATTTAGGGCCTGGTTTTCTTACGTGACTACTTTGTTCAAGACTGTCACCTCACCACTTGAACCACAGCTCCATTTCTTGCTTTTTGCTGATAAATTGGAGATAAGAGTATCATGGACTTTTCTGCTCTGGCTGGCTTGGAATCATGATTCTCATGGGATTATAGGCATGACTCAGTGCTGGGCCATACATGATATTTTTACAGTACCATACACACATATATACATATACATATATATATATAAGATATAGATATAGACAGACAGATAGACAGATAGATAGATATTATAGATGTGTAATGTGGTAAAATTATTGGAGCCTGTTAAGTTTTTTGTTTTTTGTTTTTTGTTTTTTTGTCAGTCGTGGGGCTTGAACTCTGGGTCTGAGCGCTGTCCCTCAGCTCTTTAGCTCAAGGTGAGTGCTCTACCACTTGAGCTACAGCGGCACTTCTGGTTTTCTGGTGGTTTATTAGAGATAAGAGTCTCACGGACTTTCCTGCCTGAGCTGGCTTTGAACTATGATCCTCAGACCTCAGCCTCCTGAGTAGCTAGGATTATAGGCATGAGCCACTGGCACCCAGTAGCCTTCTAAGTTTTTGTTGTTGTTTTTTAATTGAAAAAATACTGTACAGAGGGGTTACAATTACATGAGCAAGATAATGAGTACATTTCTTATCAAGCATTGTAGCCTCCTCCTTTGTTTCCCCTTCCCATCCCTTCCCATCCTCCCCCTGGCCCCCCACCCTCCCTCCCTCCACACCAAAGTTGTAAAGTTCATTTTTTGACATCTCATTGTTGCAATGGGTCCACCTGTATCCCTAGTTAAATGATTTGTTTTTCCCCTTCCCCTCCACAAATTAAACCAACATCAAATACAGTGAAAGCAGGGGTTATACTGTGGGGGAGAGACATACAAAGCAACAAAGAAATAATCTTATAAATGTGTTAGAAACAATCACTGAAAGAAAAAAACATTTGAATACATATCTTAGGGTTCATTTCCCTAACATCACCTTATCTGACCTTTTCTGCTTGACTCAGACATATACTAGATATTGCAAATAAGGGAAACCATGGGACCTATGTTTCTTTGGGCCTGGCTTACTTCACTTAATATAATTTTTTCCAAGTCTTTCCATTTCCTAACAAATGGGGCAATGTCATTCTTTCTAATGAAGGCATAGAATTCCATGTGTAGATATATATCACATTTTCTTGATCCATTTATCTACTGAGGGGCATCTGGGTTGGTTCCATATCTTAGTTATGTTAATTGTGCTGCAATGAACATAGTCGTGCTGGTAGCTTTAGTGTAGTCTTGTTTGTGACCATTCAGGTAAATGCCCAAAAGTGGGATTGCTGGGTCATAGGGGAGCTCTATGTGGAGTCTTTTGAGGAACCTCCATACTACTTTCCAAAGTGGTTGAACAAGTTTACACTCCCACCAACAATGCAGTAAGGTTCCCTTCTGTCCATATCCCCTCCAGCATCTGTTGTTTTTAGAGTTCTTGATTTTAGCCATTCTAACTGGAGTGAGATGGTATCTCAGTGTTGTTTTGATTTGCATTTCTTTTATGGTTAGGGAGGTTGAGCATTTTTTCATGTGTCTATTTTTTTGTTTTTTGTTTTGTTTTTTGTGGGGTTTTTTGGTCATAGGGCTTGAACTCTTGGCCTGGGCACTGTCCCTCAGCTCTTCAACTCAAGGCTAGCACTCTACCACTTGAGCCTCAGCCCCACTTCTGGCTTTTTCTCCTTATGTGGTGCTGAGGAATCGAACCCAAGACCTCATGCATGCAAGGCAAGCATTCTACCACTGAGCCACCTTCCCAGCCCCCCTGCTAAGTTTTTTGAGTATTTTGTGCTTTTGCTTTAAGGTGGCTTATTTAATTGTAAGTTTCCTACATTTAATCCTGAACAATTGCCAGGTTTAACAACCAGCTTGTAAAATCCCTGGCAACTTAATAACTGGCTCTTATGACATAGTCCAAGCTGACTCCCACCTCCAGGCCCCAGCCACCACCACACAAACAACTTAAAGCTGTTCATCACTGTACTCCTAACAGAGGCTGAGCTTGGCCTTTGTCAGCTGACAGGGATTTGGCCTCTCTCCAAGCTGACAGGAGGACAAACATCAATACACAAAGTTATAGGACTCATGATCCTGGGATGAACATGCATAAAATAGAATCTGTCTACAGCAGTTCTGAGAACAGAGCTGGGGTCATGGTTGACCTTGCCTCCTCTCTATACTAGGACCTAAAGTGACTCTCAAAGGTAAAAATACCTGCTTAGGAAGGATAGGCCCCCTTTGAGGGCATCTGAACTTGCCAAGTTCTCTCATGATTATTTGTATTCTTAAGAAACCTGCAAATGTTGCAATAACATTCTTTCTAATGGATGAGTAAAATTCAATTGTGACTATACACATCTACTTGATCCATTAGTTCATTGAGAGGCATCTGAGCTGATTCTATACCTTTGCTACAGTGAATAGTCCTGCAATGAACATGTTTATACTGGTGGCTTAATTGGAACCTGGTTTGTGATATATTTATCCTAAACCTGGTTTTGGATAAATGCCCAGGATTGGAATTGATGGATCACATGTTTAATTTTCTGTTTAATTTTTTGAGGAACCTCCATACTGCTTTTCAGAGTGGTCAAAGTAGTTTGTATCATTTGTAAAGAAATGGAAAGACAGAAAAAATTATGTTAAGTAAGTAAGTCAGGCCCAGAGAAACAAAGGCTGCATGTTTTCCCTCATATGTGGAAGCTAGAATTAGCTTACAAACTAATAAGTAAATACATTAGGTAGCATGTAAATGTATACAAATGTATTAACTGAAATATGGTAGATTCAAGATAGATCTCAAATAGTATAATTCCTTAGAAGGGCAAACTCAAAGTTCAACAAAATGAACACCAGCACACAGGCACTTGTAAGAAAGGAGATGGAGTCATGAGGAAAGAGGCAGAGAAATTAAGAAAGAGAAGTGGGAGGGGGAGGAGAGAATATAGTCAAGACTTCAATGTATATCTTACAAAATTAAGAGAAGCGAGGAAGGGGAAGGTTGGGGTGATGGGTGAGAATGTTGAGAGGGGTGACAGTCACCAATATGCATTGCATATATATTCATGTATTGCTCTGTAAAATGTCAAGTTCTTTGTACAACTACTTAAGAATAATAACCTATTTTTTAAAAGAAAGAAACCTGCAGGTAAAAGAGATCTCACTTACAGTAGAGCTAGCAGTAAATACTCAAATCCTGGAAGAGTCCCAAAGTGAGATTAGTGGCAGGAGAAGCCATGTGTATTAATCATTCAGATGCTTTATGTATAATCACATATCCTAAAGAAAAAAATAAAGGGAAAAGAAAATAGAAGGGTAGGAAAGAGAAGGGAGAAAGAAAGAAAGAGACAGAAAGGAAGGAAGGAAGGAAAGAAGGAAGAGATGGAGGGAAGGAAGGAGGAAAGAAGAAAGGAAAAATAAAGAGAAGAAAGAAAGGAAGAAAAAAGGGAAGGAGGGATGGGAGAAAGGAGGGAGGAAAGCAAGAAAAAGAATAGAAGAAAGAGAAAGAAAGGAAGGAAGAAAGAAGGAAGGAAGGAAGGAGGGAAGGAAAGAAAGAGAAAGAAAGGAAGGAAAGAGGGAAAGAAAGAGAAAGGAGAAAAATAGCAAAGAAACTGAGATAGAGAGAAGTCATAGCTGGGTGCTGGTGTCTCACACCTGTAATCCTAGCTACTCAGGAGGCTAAGATTTGTGGATTGCAGTGCGAAACCAGCCCAAGCAGGAAAGTCTGTGAGACTTATCTCCAATTAACTACCAGAAAACTGGAAATAATGCTGTGGCTTAAAGTGATAGAGTGCTAGCCTTAAGTGAAAAAACCTAGGGACTGTGCCTAGGCCCTGAGTTCAAGCCCCATGACCAATGAAAGAGACAGAGAGAGAGAGAGACACACACACAGAGAGAGACACAGAGAGAGAGAGAGAGAGACAGAGGAGTCATAGTCCAAACAAATCAGTACCAGGAGCTGGCATACGAGGCCTAGGTGAAGAAAATGTATATTTTCCTATAATTATAAATTAGGTGATTTATCTAATATGCTAATGCTTGCACAAATATTTTAAACTCACAAAAGAAAAACATAATGAACACACATATAGAATATTGTGAAATTATGCATGGAAAGTGCCCTGACATCCTGACAAAGACTTGCTTTGGGGAAGTGACATTAGAGGACAGAGGAACCCTAAGGGTTTTGGCAAGGTGAGATGTTTCTGCAATGTTTTATTTCTATTATAATAAAGAGTCTGCCAGGATGGCCAGTGGCACAGATCTGGCTGTGATTCAGATTTTCTGAACAACTTCTTGGAAGTATATCAGGCAAGAATATGCTGCTTCCTTCAAGGGTACAATTGAAAAGCTGTGATTTATGTGCACACCTATAAAACCATCTCCACAATCAAGATTTTAAAAAGTGTCCATCATCCCCAAGCCTCCTCACACTCTTTTGTGCCTCTCCCTCCTTCAACTCTCCTCCCCACCCAAGTCAACTCTAACGTGCTTTTAGACACTGGGATTGAACTTGAATGAAATCATGAAGAATAGGGGAGGGGCTCTTGTCTGGCCTTTTTCTAACCAAACTAGCTCTTTCATTTTCTTCTTCCATTTGGTGCCTTTTTACTCCTAGAAATGCTTTAGCTCCTTGTCTAATGAGACATGTATTTTGGGCTGGTCTGACTTAAAACAAAATAGCCAGTCTGGAGGACTTTGAACATTTTGACAGTTTCAACTTTCAAAGTGGTCATGACGATTAAACATAAACTCTGAATATAACCAAAGTTAGATGCTCAAGAGATGCTTGTGGCTAGAGTCAGCAACTTGGAATGTTTCAACATCAAGAGTAAAGCTGGGAAAAGGAACATAACACAGAAAAAAACTCTCTGGGTCAAAATTGGTGATTAGCTCATCTATGGGAAATGTGCTTTCTCATGGTTATCTTGGCTCTCTTTCTTCATCTCAGGAGTCAGAAGTGGTAGAAGGATCAGCAGACAACCACCACAGGAGAAATGTTACCTTCCACCTGTTCCTGATGCTCATGAGCAATGCCACCTGTTCAATGGCACTGATAACACGTTAGTGTGCTCTTGACAGATATAGTCAGGAATGTAGACCCTCAGGGCCCAGAAGGCTTTGGATTCACATCCAGTATTTCAGCTGGGAAGTTCTGATACACCTTGGGTAGCTCTCAGGGGCTGTGAGCTAGAATCATCTGGAAGCTCTCTAACTCATTTATCTACCACCCAGAACTAAGCCATTCGAAGGCAGGCTCCACAGAGCTTTGTAACCATACTCATAGTGCAGCCTCTTCTCTGCCTACGGAGAAGAGTCTGCAGGGCAAGCACTTGGAGAAAACCAGACTGGAGTGTGCTCTTTCTGCCCAAGTTCCTGAGGTCAGCCCAACTTCAAAGGGAGGCAAGTTCACCCTTGTTCTAATGGGGAGTTGGATGGTCACATTGAAGAAGAATATGAAGGATAGGTATGCTTTCATTTATTACAGTTGTCATAACAAAATACAAGAGATGTATGGGTTCGCACCAGAAATTTATTTCTCATGGTTTATTTCCCCAAGGTCAATGTTTTGGTAAGGTGAGAGCTTTCTTTCTTTCTTTCTGGTTCACTGATGGCTGCTGGACAGCGGCGAGAAGAGAAACACAGAGAGAAGGATAAGGTGAGAGGAAGAGCGAGTAAAAGAGAAAGATGAAAGGAGAAGGGGTAGAGAGGAAGAGAAGAAGAAAGATCTCCTTTTCAAAATACAAGGACACAAATTTTATCAGGTCAGAGCCTACAGTTCTGATCTCATTTTGTCTTAATTACTTCCTCAAAGGATCCAACTCCTACAGTGGCACATGCAGAGCATCATTCAATATCTGAATGGGAGAGCTACAACTGTTCCATTCATAGAACAGGATATTGTTTTTGTTTTTTTTTTTTTTTGGTCCAGTTGTGGGGCCTGAACTCTGGGCCTGGGCGCTGTCCCTCAGCTCTTCAGCTCAAGGCTAGCACTCTACCAATTGAGCCACAGCGCCACTTCCAGCTTTTTTTTCTTTTTGCTTATGTGGTGCTGAGGAATCGAACCCAGGGCCTCAGGCATGCAAGGCAAGTGCTCTACCACTGAGCCACCTTCCCAGCCCCTAGAACAGGGTATTGTTGAGTCTGTCTTTGAAAAATCCAACCTGTCTCAATGAGTGAAGTAAGAAGAAGGGAGAAAAGGCCAAGTCTTGTAGACTATCTAGCACTGACTATCTTTCTTTGAGCCTGTTTGAAGGTTCATTTTTGTATGGCTCTGGCCAAAGGAGGGCTCTCTTATATTGAGAAAGGTCATCCTCTTGCACCCAGCTGGAGCTCTGCGAAGGACACACCTGTGGAAAAGGACACCACTTAGCCAGCCAGAGACACTGAATGAACCCTGGGTCATCAGTGACTGGACAGATGTCACAGCAAGGTCACCCTCACGTCTTGGACTGTCTTTTTCTTTTTTAACTTTCTGAGGAGATTCCTTTTTAACCTTAAAAACTTGTAGATAGTTTGAGGTCATTTAAACATGTTCATATGACTAGCCTTTTAGTATGTTAACGTCAGTTATCTTCTTTTTTTAATTAAATTTTTATTGTGAAAATACTGTACAGAGGGGTTACAGTTACATGAGCAAGGTAGTGAGTACATTTCTTATCCAGCATTGTTGTCTCCTCCTTTGTTTTCCCCCTACCATCCCTTCCCTCCCACCATCTCAGTCACCCCCCAACCCCACCTCCCATCCCCTCCTGCCTAAATTGTAAAGTTCGTTTTTCGAAATAGTGTCTTGTACATCTCGTTGTTGCAATGGGCCAACCTGCATCCCTGTTTAAATAATCTGTTTTTCCCTTCCCCTCCCCAAATTATACCAATATCAAACAGGGGTTATACCATGGGGGACGGACATACAAAGCAACAAAAAAATCACATGGTACCTTATAAATATGTTAGAAACAATAGCAAGGAAGAAAAAAACACTCTGTTCCTATCTTGGGGTTCATTTCACTTATCATCATCTTATCTGACCTTTTCTGCTTGTCCCAGACATAGGTACCAGACCTATGTTCCTTTCTTTTTTCTTTTTAAATTGTGAAAATACTGTACAGAGGGATTACAATTACATGGGCAAGGTAATGAGTACATTTCTTATCAAGCATTGTAGCCTCCTCCTTTGTTTCCCCTTCTCTTCCTTTCCCATCCTCCCCGCCCCCGTCCCCCAACCCAATTTCCTCCCTCCCCCCCCAAAGTTGTAAAGTTCGTTTTCGACATAACAACTTGTATATCTCATTGTTGCAATGGGTCCACCTGTATCCCTATTTAAATGCTTTGTTTTTTCCCTTCCCCTCCACAAATTATACTGATATCAAATACAGTGAAAGCAGGGGTTATACCGTGGGGGAGGGACATACAAAGCAACAAAGAAATAATCTTATAAATGTGTTAGAAATAATCACATGAAAGAAAAAAAACATTTGAATACATATCTTAGGGTTCATTTCCCTAACATTACATTATCTGACCTTTTCTGCTTGACTCAGACATATACTAGTTCTTGCAAATAAGGGAAATGGGACCTATGTTTCTTTGGGCCTGGCTTACTTCATTTAATATAATTTTTTCCAAGCCTTTCCATTTCCTAACAAATGGATGATGCCATTCTTTCTGACGGAGGCATTTGAAATGATAAAAGGGGGAAAAATGTAGTTACTCAAGGAAAGTTCCTTGGAGAAAAATAACAGCATGCTTTTGAAAGGGAGAAAGGCAATGGAAGTCTCTAGATTAGAAGTACCATCACTAGCCACACACTAGTGGCTCACATCTATAATAATAGCTACTCATGAAGCTGAAATCTAAGGATCAAGGTCAAGGCTAGCCCAAGCAGAAAAGCCTATAATACTCTTATCTTCAATTAACCAGCAAAAAGCACAAAGTTGAGGTGTAGCTTAAGTGGTAGAGTGCCAGCCTTAGTGAAAAAGTCAAGCAAAAGCACTTGACCCTGAGTCAAGCCACATTAACGAGTCCATACAAAAAGAAAAGAAAAATTGAAAGGGAAAATGAAAAGAAAGAAATATCATCACTAGTGTGAAGCATTCTGCAATCATTTGACTAAATTTTCTAATCTCAAAACTAAAAGGTGCTCAAGTAATCAATCACCAAATAGTGCTTATAGATTCTCCATTTCCTCATTTTTGAGTTCTGCCCATGTATGCTATCTTCCTCCAAATTCTCTGCTTCTCCCTGTTTCTTCTTTTGCAAAGACTAATGTTTATTCTAGAAGGGAAAATGCTGGTTTCTTTTATCATATTTCAAACAGTTTGAGTCTCTGCCTTTATTTTAGTTATCAGATACCCTTTGTTTCTGATAAACTAGAGCTAGAGATTGGGTTGGAAAAAAGATCATATTTTTGTGGGTATATACCAGTACTAAGGCTTGAACTCAAGGCCTGGGTGCTATCTATTTGCTTTTTTGTTCAAGGCTAGTGCTCTACCACTCCAATCATGCCTCCACTTCTGGCTTCTGGTGACTGATGAACGAGTCTTTTGAACTTTCCTGCTGGGGCTGGCTATCTGACTGACACCCTCAGATCTCAGCCTCCTGTGTAGCTAAGCTTACAGGTGTGAGCCACCAGCACGTGGCAAGAGCATATTTTTATTATGCCTATATTTTTGGTTAAAAGACATTTCTAATTTTTACCATCTCAAATCATCTCTCATCCGTCACTGGAAAAATTAATGTTAACTTTCTCATGGAGACCCCTAATTACTTTTCTCTGAGCTACCCATCTTCCACCATGCCAAGAACTAAAGAGAAAGCTCTGAGAAAGCTCTGTAGTCCAGAAAGTAATCTCTGAAAAATTGAGGCCTCTGCTGACCCCATGGAACTGGCCTGCTAGAGCTGATGGCTGGTCACTGTCGGCTGGAGGGCAGTGACCGCATCTGCATCAGGTGTTGTGCTGGCACCCACTAATCAAGGGAAGAAATTCCACCCTTTATCTTGAGCTCTTTGCCTCCTTTGAGCCTTAGGTTCTCCTGCTCTCTCTGATACCCTGCTGCTTGAGACTCAAAAGAGGAGAAGCCACACCTTCCTTCAGTAAATGAATAGGACTGGGTCAGGGAAATTTCAGAGGAGCAATTTTGTGTCCTCACTCTGTGCATCCACACACCTATACTTTCCTGACTTATCACTCATTGTGCATTGTGGGTGAGTGCTACTGCTTTCTGATCCTTTAGAGGTTTAGAGATATAAGAACAATCTCATCCTTACAATTGGTTAGTACACTGTAATAATCAAACTCCAAATATATATTTCTATACTTTTTTAAAATTTAATTTTCAGAGAGCTGAGGATCAAATTAAGGGCCAGCAAGTGTTCTTCCACTGAGCTAAATCCCCAAATGCATAGTTTTATTTTTTTAAATGTCTTTGTTGCCACACTTTGGACTTGTTTCAGGACCAGAAAGTTTCAAGAGCACTGGGAAAAGGATGAGTGTGCTTTTTCCCCCTCTGTCTTCTCTCCTAGCCTGCCCCCATGTTAGTGGGAGAATAGCTTGCCTGGAAAGTTGCCATCTGTGTAGTTCATGAGGTCAGTATCAGCCACAGTCTCTGACCACATGCTTTTCCAGATCAGTCTGGGAAAACAAGACTCCAGAAAACAAGCCAACCATCCAGCTTCAGAAAAGACATGCCAGCCTCTCCCCCCAGGGCCTCCAGAGTCCCTGTCCCTTTGCTCCATGGAAAGTGGCTGTGAACACCCTGCTCTCCCTCAGGGAGGATAGGTGGCAACCCAGCATCTGCTCTGTGGAGAGTTCCTCTATCCCCTGCCAGCCCTTGTCATTCATTCTTTGAGACTATAGTGGTGGGGGATGGGCTGGCACTGGTTCTTGTGGTTTTGTAAACTCTTTTCTAGCCCTACTCCTACTCCCTGCTGGAAAATTTAGCTTGTATTTCAATGTTGTAAACCAATATAACTAGACACAAGTGGCTATTTGGCCTTGAAATGTGGCCCAAATGAGATGTGCTATGAGCATGCCAATTTTGATAAAAAAAGAAGTTAGTGTGTGTGTATATATATATATATATATATATATATACACACACACATACATACATACATATATACATATGTATATATGACTCCAATTTAGTATTTATTATTATTATTTATATTGGTCATATACCGCAATGATATTGTTGTAGTCATACTGGATTAAATAAAATACTGAGTTCTTAATGTGAGATGGTAATAACGTATGTAATGGAAGTCTTAGTTCACACTTTGATTTTGATCTTGTGCAGGTCTGATAGTCTCATGATTCTAGACAATGGCAGCAAGCCATAGCTCCCATCAGCCATTCTAGTCACAGGGGAAGCACCAGACATGGCCCAGAGAGCTTTGGGTTGCTAAATGAGGAACTTCTGCAGGTCATAGCTGTAAAACGTATTTTCTTCCCTTTTTAAAAAATTTTGTGCTGGTGCTGAGATTTGAACTTGGGGCCTGGGTGCCAAGCAGTGTCCCTTACCTTTTTTGCTTAAAGCTGGTGGTACTCTCTCACTTGAGCACAGCATCACTTATGTTTTTTTGCTGGTTAGAGAAAAGATTCTCACAGACGCTTTTGCTCAGGCTGGCTTTGGACAGTGATCCTCGGATCCCAGCCTCCTGTGTAGCCACTGGCATCAAGCTCAAATTTTCAATTTATAATCGTTTCAGTTTACAGTGCATTTATCTAGACATAACCCCATTGAAATCAGGACTCTGCATACTAGTGAGTTTCATGTGTTTCACACTGGTTGTTCTAGGTGGCCACCAGGAAATCCTAACCCCCTTATGTGGTTAGCTCATCCTTCTCTTCATAGTGTAGTTCTGGACCAGGTTCAGTCAGAGCTGTATGCACAGGGGACTTTTTTCACACAAAGACCATGAGAATCAGAGGGCCCATAGCCCATCTGCTAAGGTGATTCATCAGCAGTTTCCAACTTCTTCCTCAGTTGGAGGCCAGATGGCCAAGGACCAAGTAAATGTCTGTAAATGCTTACCAAAGTCAGGGGCTGCAGACTAGGCAGAGACTGGGAAATGCCCGGGATCCTATCAGGGGGGATGGGTTGGAAAAGGCCCCTTGGGACATTCACATGCCATCCATCCCTGTTTCCCTCCCTGTGGCTTATGATGATCCAGGAGTGCTAGTCTGCCTCTCTACCTTCCTGACAGACAGAAATCTCTGCTTTCCTAAATGAACATCTATCTCATGTACAAAATATGTTCCTGCCATCCCAGCACTCTGGATAGCCCAGCCCATTATATCATCAAGTCTAAATCTAAAAATGTCATCTGAAATCTTATCTCCCAATCCTATAAGTCATGTAAAGGTAAGAATCTGGATCTGATCCATCCTGGGACACATTTTTTTCTCCATCTATGGACTGGTGGACTGGAAAACAAGTTATTTGTGTTCAGAATTCAAGGGTGGATTAGGCACAAAATATCAGATATAAATATTCCTATTCAAAACTGAGAGAAAGGTCAAAATAGGAAGGCTCTTATTAGTCTCAAGGAACATCAAAATCTAAGAGGGAAATTTTCACTAGGTGTCAAGGCCTGAAAGTAATCCTGGGTTACTAGATTCTCTGCATAGCTCACTTTTATTCTCTAGGCCCAGGGCTCTACCCTATGGTTACTCTTCCTGAAGAGTAAGTATGTTTGCTTCTGAAGGCCTATATCAGCTTATTTCTCACCCCTAAGCACAATAGGTCTTCTCACTTTATTTACTTGAGATCAGTAGTGCTTCTGCTGATAGAAAACCTTTTCTCTCTCTTCCTTAATTTCTTTCTCTTTCCTTCTTTCTTTCTTTCTTTCTTTCATTTGTTCCTTCCTTCCTTCTCTTCTTCCTTTTATATATGTGTATGTGTGCCAGTACTATGATTTGAACTCAATAGGTACTATCCCTTAGTTCTTTTGCTCAAGTCTAGTGCTCTACCACTTGAGCCATAGCTCTATTTCTGCTTTTTGGTGATTAATTGGAGATAAGAGTGTCATAGAATTTCCTTTTCAGGCTGGCTTTGGACCTCAATCCTCAGATTGAGGTCGCCAGTGCCCACACAAACCTCATTTTTTACTTGTTGATACACATATTTGGGTGTATATGGCTAGCACTTGTTCACAACACTGAATTTCTCAAGGCTAACATCTTTTGCAACTGGATAGAATATAAATTTACTGGCTAATTGGAAGTAAGAGTCTCAAAGATTTCGCTGCTTGTGATCCTCAGATCTCAGCATCCTGAGCAGCTAATATGACAGGCATCAGCCACCAGTGCAAGATGTTTTCTGAGTCTCTTGTATTAATTCAAAACAGAATGAGTTTATATCTTGATATTATGTAAAGAACCACCATCTGTGAATGGTGGTGTAACACAAGTACTAGTCTTTACCAACGTTTAACCTTATTAGATTTTGGAATTGCTTCCGACTGTGTGAATGTGAAATGGGATCTCATTTTGGTGCTCTTTTGCTCTTTTTCTTAAACGATAGTTAAAATTGTTGCTATTTACCAGTAACTTTAGTACTTGTTACTCAACTTCTCCTCAGCCCTCCTCCCCAGCCTCTGGCCACCAGCATTCCATTCTTTATGTCCATGGTACCAGCTCTCTTAGATTCCACATGAGAAAGATCATATGCTATCTATCTTTCTGTGCCTGGCTTATTTCACTTAATAGAATGTCTTGTGTTGTCGCCCATGACAGGATATCACTCTCATTAATGGCTAGACAGCATTCCATTGTGTGTATAGATCACATCTTCCTTTAGCGTTTCATCAAGCACATCCCAGAGTTTAACGGCATTGAGCAGCATGCTGGCATTTATTAACTCTCCCAGCTTCCTGTAATCATCAGAGTCACCTCGGGTAAAATCCAAATCTCTGCTCAATTTGCATAATGGAGTTTAAACTTTTTTAAATAGCTAATTTGTAATTAGGTATATACTCTGAATAATAATTGAGTGTGTACGAAAGATCATCGTCTAGTTTCCTGAGTTCTCAATTGTTTGAATGTGCAGTCATAAATTGCTTTGCCTAAATGGCAACCCCTATGAACAACTCCTTAAACATAATATTAAAATAAAATTTAAGAATATACTTACATAATCTGAAGATCTAACATAATAAAATTACCTCTTTAAATTTTTACCTCCTAAGTAGAGAACTGATGGCCATACCTGTAATCTTAGCTGCTCAGGAGGCTGAGATCTGAGAATTATTCATTGAAGCCAGCCTGAGCAGAAAAGTCTATGAGACTCTGACCTCCATTTAATAAGCACAAGGCTGAAAGTAGAGTAGTGGCTCAAGAACCAGCCTTAAGCAAAAAAGCCAAGTGAGAACATAAGGTTCAAGCCCCTGTACCAACACACACACAGACACACACACACACACACACACACACACAAATTCTACCCCCAACACACACACTCTCCAACTAATTATTCCTTCAAAATAAGAATAAAGAACAAAGTCAGTAATCACTGTCAGTTTCCCCAAGACCTTTCCAGATATTTGAATGAACATAACAAGATGTATAACTATTTTTAAATTTCTGTAATTTCTCCCCATTTTTTGATTTATCACATTTTCCCATCATGTCATTTTTTCACTTAGTCACATGCTGAAGTCCTACTCAGGAGTTTCACACGCATTTTATGACTCCTTATTATATGGTACCCATGTTGATGGGTTTTCTAAATCGGTAGACGGGTCCTCTTGGGTGAATGATCAAATCCTTTACAGTTTTTGCCAGTGTAAGAAGTTTCCATAAGGCTGAATATGGTGGTACATACCTGAAGTGCCAGCAACTCAGAAAGCTGAGGGAGGAGGATCTCAAGGACAGCTTGGACTCTATAGACTTTATCTAAAAAAAAAAAAAAAAGCAAAAACCGAAGGTAAACTAATAAAATCCGCTTCAGTGAATAATCATGTATAAAGAAGGGAAAACTAAAATCCCAGATAGAAAAAAAATTAGTGAGATTTTTTTTTCTAAATACTGATGTTCACTAAGTAAAGTAACTTGACAACCAATTTATTGTCTCAGCTACAGTGAGAGAGAGGATGGTGATTATAAACATGGCTCTTTGTAAGTTCTGGAGAAATCTTGTATAACTGGACAGCAGTAGAAGCAGAATATTTATTATATAATTTTATTATTTTTTATTTTTGAATTATGAGAATCTATGAACAGTTTAAACACAAAACTTTAAAATAAGAACAAAACAGATGATGTTCTCAGCCTTACCTTCTTAGTGAAATATGGCTTTGGGGAGTTTTTGCAAGCCTAATGGTACAATTTTAATTTGCATTGTTTTTTGTAAGACTAAAATATCTCCTGAATAATCTTAAATTCTTAATCTCATAAAGTAGAAATGTAAAACATTCTTTTTATGAGTTCATAATATTTGAATCTTGTTTAAAAAGTTTTCTCATTCCTAGAATAATAAAGAAAACTTCAACCACTCTCTAAAAGTTTATAATTTCACCTTGCCTTTTTTCCCACTAGTACTAGGGTTTAAACTCAGGGTCTTGAGCGTGCTTAGCTGTTGCTCTACCACTTGAGCCATGCTTCCAACCTGCTTTTTACTTGGTTATTTTGGAGTTGGAGTCTCATGTACTTTTCTCCCTGGCTTCCAATTGTGATCCTCCAGATCTCAGCCTCCTGAGTAGCTTGCCTTACTTCCAAATTACTATTGCATTGAAAACATTTGTTTCCAAACAAGCATTCTTCCTAAAAATGTGGTAATCAAGTGTCTTTCCCTGGATACACTCATCCAATTGCTGTAATCAACTACAATATAGTTCTTTAACCACCAGTAAACAGCTTTGTTTGATTAATGAACAAATGTAATTTTACTTTAGGTCTCCCTCTCTCTTTCTTTCTTTTGGGGGGAGGGATCCGGTCATGGGGCCTGAACTCGGCCTGGGCACTGTCCCTCAGCTCTTCAGATCAAGGCTAACACTCTACCACTTGAGCCACAGCACCACTTCCGGCTTTTTTTTCTGCTTATGTGGTGCTGAGGAATCGAACCCAGGGCCTCAAGCATGGAAGGCAAGCGCTCTACCACTGAGCCACCTTCCCAGCCCCCCTCCTCTCTCTCTCTCTCTCTCTCTCTCTCTCTCTCTCTGTCTCTCTCTTTCTCTCTGTCTCTGTCTCTCTGTCTCTTTCTCTCTATATGTTTTATAAAGCCATTCTATGGCTACAAGATATTGCATTCTAGCCAGATGCTGGTACTCACACCTGTAATCTTAGTTACTTAGGAAGCTGAGATCTGAGGGTCATGATTTGAAGCCAGCCAAGGCAAGGACGTACATGAGGCTCATCTCCAATTAACCACCAAAAAGCAGAAGAGGAACTGTGACTCAAGTGGCAGAGCACTCATCTTCAACAATACCCAGGCCCTGAGTTCAAGCCCCAGTACCAACACACATACACACACACAAACATACACACACACACACACACACACAGAGGAAACGGCATTTTAAATTTCCTAATTTGCTTCCTGTGGGTAAGATTTCTCTGATGAGCATCAATCTGGTCATTTCAATGTATATTCTATACTGTCAGCCACAGTATCATTACATAATAAAGTCATGCTTTATCATCTTATTAGATGACAAAATACTCTGCTAGGACTTTCAGAGGCCACATTCCAGACTGGTATGATAATTAATGAAGACATTGTTAAGGTCAGCCCATACATGTGTCTCTGGAAAAAACTCATCAGGAAGTTGATTCTGGGATACAAATCAAGAAGAGGGCCCTTCTATTCTTGGCCATTATTGCTCAAGTTGCCATGGGCATCAGCAGTATGTCCTTGAGTCACATGACTGTCTACCAATAAAACTTTATTAATGAATATTGAAACGTTCATTCTCCATAATTTTTATGTCAGGGAATCTTGTTTTTATTTGCTTTTTAAAAGACCATAAGAGCCAGACATGGTGACTCAAGCTTATAATCCTAGCTACGTGGGAGGCAGAGATTGAAGACCACTCTTTGAGAGCAGCCTGGGCATGAAAGTTCACAAGACTCCATCTCAACTAATAATGATTGAGGGGGGGGAGTGATGCATGCCTATTATCCCAGCTATAGGGAAGCATAATGTCTGAGTGGAGTGGTGTACATCTGTCATGCTCAGTGGCACACAGAAGTAGCCCAGGCCTGTCTGGGCATAAAATGACACTGTACCTTGTAAATAACCAATAGAGAAGGAGGCTAGCGGTGAAGATCAGCTGGTAAAATGCCTGCCTTTCCAACGAGAGGCCCTGAGTTCAAGACCCAGTATTGTCAAAAGTAAAATACTTACAGTAAGCCATGTAAAAATGTACTTAGGCCATCATATAGTTTTAGGTCATCTGAAATGTCAAGTTTGTCTCTTACAAAGGTTAATGTTTCTAATCATAATATGGAACTGAAATTTTAGACATCCTTCTAATATGTGTTTATGGTTTTGCTGTTACCTACGGTTAAATGGATAAAAGGCAATGCTTTCTTGGTGTAATTACTCTGAGTAAATAATTGATAAAAGGGCCTTAAAGGATGTTTGAAAAGTCAGCATCCAGATTCTACTTTTAGAATGGCTCAATATTGATAAGGATGAGTGATTTCCAGGAAGTGGGGCTTAATGCCAAGGTGAGAAACATGTTGAAAGAGACATACCTCCACATCGGGCAAGTCTCCTGTTTCACACAATTTCCTTTGCAAGCCTAAGATAAGAGACACTTCTCTTGTCTAGTTCCAAAACCTACCAGGATGCACTGGGTACCAGTGCCTTCCAGATGAAAAGGCTGTCAGCAGCTGGCCCTGCACATCTGTATTTATTCTCTAGTGCATGCACTCAGCGTCTGTAAGGTCTTCCAGTCCCTGCAAGAGGCTGTCTGTATTCATATGAGGATTTAGCATCCATCTCCCTTGATTGGGCCCTGGTATCTGCATTTCCAATGTGCTCAAGACTTCTTACATGCATGGTTTACTAACTCCAAGCTTATTTTGCCCAAATTTTCCATCTTCTTAATCTTTTCATTTCATCTGTGTGGGTTTTTTTGAGTAATTAAGTACATGAATGGTATTGGTTTGATTCTCTCTGAGTGTACCTTTGTGGTCTGGCCAATGTTCTTTTGTTTTGTTTGTTCTGGTACCGTGATATAGGGCCAGGGTACTGTCTCTCTGCTTTTCCACTCAAGACTGGCAGTCTACCGCTTGAACTACAACTCTACTTCTGGCTTTTTGGTGGTTAATTGGAGATGAGAGTCTCATGGACATTCCTGCCTGGGCTGGCTTCAAACTGTGCTCATCAGATCTTAGCCTTCTGAGTAGGCAAGATTACAGGCATGAGCCACTGGCTCCCAGCTTTGAGAATGCTAGTGAACTCCTTGTAATTGACAAGGATTCACATTTTGTTGCTGGTAAATCAGGTCAAGAGAGTTGTTTAGCATTTGAATGAGGAATTGGAGGTCTGGCTCTCTTGGTAGAGCATTAGCCAATGAGTGAATGCATCAAGTACCAAGTTTGAATCCTGTTCTTGGATGAAAGAAAAAAAGGAAAGAAGGAAGGAAGGAAGGAAGGAAGAAAGGAAGGAAGGAAGGAAGGAAGGAAGGAAGGAAGGAAGGAAGGAAGGAAAGAGGAGAAACAGAAGAAACAAAGAATAGTTTGAATGAATTCAGTCCAATATTATTCCTGCCTTGGTTATTTTGCAAACATCATGTTCCTACCACATTCCAAGCTGGGCTTCTGAGCTATGTATCCCTTTATTTCATGGAAGTTATCTCAGCCTCTGCATAGTTAGACAGTAGCAGGACACAGCAAAGGGGCACCTCCTCACCTCCTCATGTGAGCTTCAGGGCCCATGGTCTGGCCATAAGAGTGGTCACCAGAAAGCCAGGCCTTTCACTGTCCAACCTGCACAGAGAAAGAATTAATTATGCACATTTCTTTAGTGTGGGAAGCCAGAATGAGAGAACTGTCTCTTGTTTTGGAAAAGGAGGGAAGATAGTGCTGATCATTCACTGAGATTTAGACCTACATTCAGAGGATTCAATGTTGCTGGAGTCATTCATTCCTAGGAGACTGTCATATAGTAATAACTAACTGACCTACTTGATCAACACGCACACACACACACACTTCTGTGTTATGAAATCTATGGCTGTTAACATAATCTGGGAACATTTTATCAATGCTCAGTCAACTTTCCTCTTGGAGTTATTGAGAAATTGTAAACAGTGAGAACAATTGAATGAATCTCACTTTCATAGTGGTGTGTGTGTGTGTGTGTGCCTGCACACACATGAGTATGTGAACTAAGTCAGATGGGTTGGTGTTTTTTGGTTTCCATTGTAGGCAATAATTTCATACTTCTAACTTGACAAAGTCTCACCATTGGTTTCTGAAACCTAATATTCAAGAAGTCCTAGAATTTATCATTGTTCTAGTGCTTTAGTTAATGGATAAGGAAAAGTCAGAGACACTGTGTACAGGTTCCCTATGTTCCTGGATCTTTTCTACATGTGCACATGTACACACACACCATGCATGGGTTGAAAAATCACTTTGGAGGGCAGAGGAAAGATGTGTATGTCATACACTTCCCAAGCCCTAAAAGATATCTTACCCCGTCCCCAACTCTGAATACCCATCACTCTGTTTACCACTGTCTTCTACAAGGATATTTCTGCATGAAAGATGTGAGCAGTTTGGCCCAGGCTTTGCTCAACAAGTCTTGAATCATTCCTCTCTGCTTTCATAGGTGGAAGGTCTGGCCTCACAGAGGTAGCTGATTGTTTACTACTTCATATTATCTAAAAGCCTAAAAGGCCAGTGACTATTTATTGTTGTTATTGTTGCTGGTACTGAGTTCTGAACTCAAAGCCTCACCCTTGTTTGGCTTACTTGTCATGCTGGCGCTTTACCACTTGAACCACGTATTCAGCCTGGCTTTTTGCTCTTATTTTGGATTTGGAGTCTCCTAGACTTTTCTGCCCAGGCTGACTTCATACTATAATTCACCAGATCTCAATCTCTTGAATAGCTAGCATTATAGGCATGAGTGATTGGTGCCCAGATCTTTTATATTTTGGGGGTGGGTTTTTTTTGGGGGGGAAGGGTAGGTCCTGGGGTTTGAACTCTGGGTCTGAGGGCTGTCCTTGAGCTCTTGAGCTCAAGACAACCACTCTACCACTTGAGCCACAGTGCCACTTTGGGTTTTCTGGTAGTTAATTGGAGATAAAATTCTCATGGACTTTCCTGCTCAGGCTGGCTTTGAACTGTGCTCCTCAGATCTCAACTACGGAAGTAGCTAGGATTACAGGTATGAGCCACCAGCGCCCGGCTACCCAGTTCCTTTATAGTTTTATTTTTAATTAACATATCTCACATTTTATATTAACATTATTTGTCCATATTAATGGGGTTCAATGTAATATTTCTGTGCATGCATGCATCTTACACTGACCAAACCCAACTTCCCTTTACCTACTTTGTTCCACACATACAACCTAGCCCCTCGTACTTCTGTATTACTTTCAGGAAGATTCATTTTCATTTCCATGCTTGAGAAGAGGGGTGTGTGTGTGTGTGTGTGTGTGTGTGTGTGTGTGTATGTGTCTGTGTCTGTGTGTGCACGCGCACGCACGTACACGTGCGTGCTAGTACTGGGGCTTGAACTCAGGGCCTCTCATTCTTCCTTACCTGTTTTACCCAAAGCTGACACTATACCACTTCCACTTTTATGGTGGTTTACTAGTGAAGAGTCTCATAGACTGTTCTATGGGGGCTGGCTTTGAATCTCAATCCTCAGATCTCAACCTCCTGAGTAGCTAGGACTAAAGATGTAAACCACTAGCACCCAGTGCATATGTGGTTTTGTGCTACACTCTCTGACTTATTACAGTGAACACGTTTCCAGTTTCATTCATTTTTCTGTAAAGGACATAATTTCATTCTTTTTTATTTCTGAGTAATACTTCATATTGTGTTGATGAACATCTTTGCTGACTCCATACATCTCTCCCTGACCTCTAACTCTTTTTCTATTGAAACCTAAAGTTCATGGCTATGCCCTGAAAATAGCTGAAGATGAACTGACATGGTACCCTCCTATGGCTGCTTGTGCACATAATATATCACCTTCCTTTGTCCTCCACTATTACCTTGTCTTTATTTTGGCATATAGGAACGAACGATTGCCTTGTGGAAAGTCAGGAGTTTAGGCCTGGGACCCACAACTCTGGTTTCTGTGGCATCCATATCTAAAAATCCCTGACTTTCCCTTTATGCATTCTGCTCCTTGGAGAGGATGCCAATCTCAGAAAGAGAAAGATGGAAGAATTTGTGGATGTATGCTCAGACTACCTCAGTAATCAGGAACAAGTTTGGGGGAAGGTGTTTTTATGCCAATATCCTGTTTCTTCTCAAAATTTTGGCCAGTAGTTTTAGTATTTATCAATGGCTTCACCTGTAGCAATTTTTACTGTAGAATCTTTATGATTAGTTCCATTTCCCACCACCCTTCTGCACTTGTTATTGGATTTGTCCTGTAAGGAATGTATATGCCCTCTCTTCCATTTTTTGTATATCTAGTCATTCATATCAATGTGGGCCCATGCCTATTAGTTATAATCTTTAGAATATAATTTAATACTAGTATTTCTTCTTATTATTATTAAAATTGTTCCACCTTTGACAAGATTTGGTAGCACTTTGAATTTTGCTCCTTTTGAAATATTCCCATCTCTAGTATTCTTGCTTCCTCATTAAAATTAAGTATACTTCCACTTTCTGGCACAATAAGGTTCTCTAAGCATATTGCAAATTTTCCCTTCCCTGATTTAGAATCACTTTTCTCCAGGGACTTTATTTCCTTTTACTGAAATTGATATTGAAAACTAAGTTCTAGCTGAGCATTGATTTGTTACTTACACCTGTAATCTTGGCTAGTCAGAAGACTGAGATCCAAAGGATCATAGCTCAAAACTATCTCCAGGCAGAAAAGTCTTAAGACTTTTATGTCCAAAAGAATCTAGCAAAAAGCCAGGTTGCAGGCATGCCTTGAGCCTAACAAGCCCAAGACCTTAAGTTCAAACCTAGTTCAAGTTCAAGTCAATTTCACAGTAGCCAAGCAATAGAATCAGCCAGTGTCCATTGACTGATGAGTGGACAGAGAAAAGCCAGTATATGGAACACAATGAAATACTATCCATCCACCTAAAGGATGAAATTCTGTCCTTTGTAACTACATGGATAGAAGTGGAAATCAGGAAGAGTAAATAAATCCAGACCCAAAGAGACAAGTACTGCATGCTCTCATTGACATGTAGAATGGAAAAATGTTGGTTGAAATTGACATGGTGATGACTAGAGTAGATAGGGGTGTCAGAAGGGTAGAGAAAGTTGATTAGTGGGTTTGAAGTTACAGTTACTGGGGAGCAAGAATTTCTGGCATACTGTTGAACAATGGGATGATCATACATGACTAGAATGCACTGTGTACATTAAAAATCAAGCAGAGTCAAGATCTGGTGGCTCACGCCAATCAGCCTTGGAGGTAGAGATCTGAAGATCACAATTTAAAGGCAGTGGAGGCAGACAATTCTGTGAGATTGTTATCTCCAATTAGCCAATAAAAAGCCAGAAGTGGAGTTATACCTCAAGTGATAGAGTGCAGCTTTGAGAACAATTCTAAGGGAGAGTGCCCAAGCACTGAGTTTAATCCTCTATACTGGCACTGGTATACATACATACACACATATATACACACATACCCAAAGAAAATAAAAGAAATTTGTGTGTGTACCAGGGCTTTAACTCAGAGCCTTATACTCTTGCTTGTTTTTTTTTTAAACTTAAGGATGGTGCTCTACAAATTGAGCCACAGTTCCCACTTCCAAGAAGAAAGTGTTTTGAAAGTTTTCCTATAAAAATAAATATTTGATAGTGTAATTCCTTAGAAAGGCAAAGTCAAAGTTCAACACAATAAATAGGTAATGGGTACATGAAAAGAGTGGGGTAGAATCAAGGGGAAGGGGGCAGACAAATGAAGAGGAGAAGAGGGGGAGGATGCAATCAAGAACCAAATGTATATACTAAAAAAATAAGAAGAGTAAGGGCAGGAGTGTGTAGAGAAGGGCTGGGTGAGAATCTTAAAGGGGTGACATTGATCAAGGTATATTGCATTCATAAACTCTTTGTTAAACGGCAACTCCTTTGTACAACTACCTAAAGATATATTAGAAAGACAAAAACCAATACATAAAAACAAAAATAAATATTTGAGAAAATACATATGATTAACCAGAAAACCAGATTTAAAAATTATACAATAAATGCAGTCATCCAAAGATTATAAGCATAATATTACACATATATAACTTTTTGTTTGTATGTACCAGTTTAAAAAATAGAATTAATCTATAAAAATAAGCCTGGCACCAATGGCTCATACCTGTAATCCTAGCCACTCAGGAGGCTGAACCCTGAGGATCACAAATTGAAGCCAGCCTGTGCAGGAAAGTCCATGAGACTCTTATTTCCAATAAAGCAACCAAAATGCTGTGGCTCAAGTGATAGAGGGCTAGCCTCAGGCCCTGAGTTCAAGTCTCAGGATCAGCACTAATAAATAAATGAAGAAGGAAATTGTCCCGACCCGCAGGACGTCAAGGAGGGCAGTGAACCTAAGCTAGAAGGAATGAAGGGACAAGATCAAGCTGCAAATTTTTATTTTTCACATGGGGTATTTATATGCTTGGAATAAGGAAGCTTTTTCATTGGCCGTTAAGGAAGCTTCTTCATTGGCCATAGCAGTGCAGGATGCTTGCTTAGGGCAGGGGGAAAGGGTGGTCATTAGCAGTTGCAGATGTTTGCTTAGGGCAGGATGAGGGTAGGATTCTGTAAACTCAGCCTCAAGATGTTCCAGTGAGATAGTCAAGCCTATTATGTTGAGAGACTCAACTTTTGGCTCCCGACAGGAAATATTATAATTTTTAATGAAGTTGTGCATCAATGGCTTATACCTATAATCCTTACTACTCAGGAGGCTGAGATCTGCGGATTGCAGTCTGAAGCCATCCCAGGCAAGAAAGTTTGTGAGTCTCTTATTTCCACTTAAACACCAAAAAGCTAGAAGTGGAGCTGTTGTTAGTGTGGTAGAGTGCAAGCCTCAAGTATAAGAGGTAGGAGACAGTGCCGAGACCCTGAGTTCAAGCCCTAGTACCAATATGAGCATGCACATGCATGCATGTGCACTTGCATACACACACATACACACGTGTGCACACAAATTAGAATGAGAATCTATCAACCCAGATCATTAAAGTTCTTAATATAAATCTTAAGAGTTTAGTGAGTTTATCTCCCTCAAAAAACATCTTTCTGAGGGCATCTTTGCAATGACAATTGCAAAGCAATTTATTTTGTCAGATGAACACCAATTTATTTCTACTGATCACCAACTGGTAAAAAATAAAATAAAATAAAAGCAGGGAAATAAGACAATTTCTCCATCTGCCATATCTTGTCTACCCCAGAGCTGGGGTAGGAATGCACAGAGGGATGTTGAGCCTCATCCCTGAAAACCAGAACTTCTTGGCAGAATTCTCAGCATTGTTCCAAGTCAGCAGCTTTCAGTCCCCGCCCTAACACACAGCCAGCTAAAAGACTGTAGAGATATCTGCCCTTGGCAGAGTCCAGGCATCAGGCAGCCTGCTAAGGTGGTCTTTAGGAAGAAAGCCTTTCCAAGGAAGCTGGAGATAGCATTTCTAGTTCTTAGGAAAGAGGCTGGGGAATTAAACCATGATCAGAAAGATAAGCAGGTTAGGAGTTTCTGCTCTACCTACCATTGCTCCTCCTGACTCTCTGAGCTCAGCTGTTCACACAGGAGGGCTGCTGGCTGTACAAGTGACAGGGAGGGAGGCCCAGAGGGTGGTCCCGGGCACTGTGTCCACAGAGGACAGCTGCCTGTCCTCATGAGAGGAGGGTGGGGATGTCGTAAATCTTCCTGACTCCTGTTCCCAGGAGTCAAAGTCATTGTTCAAAGGAATGATGGCCATTGTGTTGTGACAGCTGGGCATAAGTCCTTTCCCACCTCCCCCACAAACACACAGGTTCTCTTAGCAGTGGGGTTGGTTAGAGGCAGTTATTACTTCTTTCTTTTTTATTTCTTGTTTTTTAGCCAGTCCTAGCCAGCTTGAATTCAGGGAGCTGTCCCTGAGCTCTTTTGCTCAAGGCTAGCACTGTACCAGTTGAGCCACAGCTCCACTTCCAACTTTTTAGTGGTTAGCTGGAGATAAAGTTCTCTTGGATTTTCCTGCCCAGGCTGCCTTTGAATTGAAATCCTCAGATCTCAGCCTCTTGAGTAGCCATGATTACAGGTGTGAGCCACTGGCTCCCAGCATGCAGGTGTACTGTTATTATTCCTAAGAGTGGTGGTGATCCAGGGTTGCAGCTCTGAGCTCTGTCCCTCATTTAACTCAGGTTATCAAGCAGCCTTCCATTCCTTTTTTTTTTTTTTTGTCTGTTCAGCACTCCTATTTACTTTCTTTCCAAAAAATTAGGTATGGTCTGGCTGGGAGTTCCCATGATCTTCCTCCCTGCCCCCCCTCCACCCCTCTCCTTTACTCCCTATGCCCTACCTCGTTCAGTCCTCTACCACCTCCTCCTGATTCTTTCAGAGGTCTTTTTTTTTTTCCTTCTTTTCGAACTTCCTGTATGATAGAAAACAATGGTAAGAAGGGCAAAGAGCCAGGATCTGGTGGTTCACTCTTGTAATACTAACTATTCAGGAAGCTGAGATCTGAGGATTGCGATTTGGAGCTAACCTGAACAGCAAAGTCTGTGAGATCCTAATATCTAATTAACCAAGAAAAAAGTCAGAAATGGAGCTGTGGCTCAAGCGATAGAGTGATAGCCTACCAGGCACTAACTTCAGGCCCCACTATTAGCACTATTAGCACACACAAATATATGCATATATATTTGTATATATATACATATATTTATATATATGCATATATTTGCACACACACACACACATATATATCTATATATATATATGCAGAGAGAATTCCCTGATTCCCTTTTGATTTCTCACAAGCTTCCTGTGACAGCTGCTGCTTGCCTTGGCCTCCAAGCCTCTGTGGTCCACTGATCCTCTGGGGGCTGGCTAGATACACCCAATGTACTAATGTCCCTATCATGTGCAGAGGAGCCTTCCTCCATTTCACTTGTGGCCCTGTGGATACTGGTCCCAGGAAATAAGGTGCTTCACTTGTTTCCCTGGAGGATGCATGAAGGAATGAGAAGAATACCTAGCAATCACCTAACAACATCATCACCAATGTTTTAAAGTAAGTTTTCTATTGTGAAAATACTGTACAGCGGGGTTACAGTTACATGAGCAAGGTGATGAGTACATTTCTTATCCAGCATTGTTGCCTCCTTCTTTGTTTTTTCCCTACCATCCCTTCTCTCCCTCCTCCACAACTACACGTCCCAGCCCCCTCCCACCTCCCCTCTCACCCCCCCACGCCCCCACCTAAATTGTAAAGTTCCTTTTCAACATAGTGTCTTCTACATCTCATTGTTGCAATGGGTTAACCTGTATCCCTATTTAACCATTTTCTTCCCTTCCCCTCCCCAAATTATACCAACATCAAATACAGTGAAAACAGGGGAGAGACGTACAAAGTAACAAAAAAAAATCACATGGTACCTTATAAATACATTAGAAACTATAGCAAGTATGGAATAAGCACTTGTGTCCCTATCTTGGGGTTCATTTCACTTAACTTCATCTTATCTGGTCATATGTATATAGCTTTTGACCTTTTCTACTTGTCCCAGACATATACTAGTTATTGCAATTAAGGGAAACCATGGATATGTTTCTTTGGGCCTGGCTTACTTCACTTAACATAATTTTTTCCAAGTCTTTCCATTTCCTAACAAATGGGGTGATGTCATTCTTTCTGATGGAGGCATAGAATTCCATTGTATGTGTTTTCTTGATCCTTTCATCTACTGAGGGGCATCTGGGTT
>NW_012267309.1:39246-72144 GCF_000151885.1 Dipodomys ordii
AGTGGAGAGAGTGGACATCTTTGTCTTGATCCTGAGTTAAGAGGAAATGGCTTTAGCTTTTCACCATTAAGTATAATGCTGGCTGTAGGTTTGTCATATACAGCCTTTATTGTATGAGGAATGTTCCATGGATTCCTAATTTTTCCAGAGCCTTCATCATAGGTGTTGGATCTTGTCAAATGCTTTTTCTGCATCTTTTGAGAGAACCATGTGGTTCTTATCCTTGCTCTTGTTGATGTGATGAATTATATTAATTGATTTGTGTCTATTGAACCAGCTTTGCATCCCTGAAATGAATCCTGTTTGACCGTGGTGTATGATTTTTTGGATAAATTGTTGAAGTTGATTGGCCAAAATTTTGTTGAGAAGTGTTGCATTGATGTTCATCAAAGAAATGGGTCTATAGTTCTCTTTCTTTGATGAGTCCCTGCCTGGTTTTGGGATGAGGGTTATGATGGCTTCATAGAATGAGTTCAGTAGTGAACTTTCTCTTTCAATTTCATTGAAGAGTTGGAGGAGTATTGGTGTGAGTTCTGGTTTGAAGGCCTTGTAGAATTCCACTGTAAATCCATCCATTCCTGGGATTTTCTTAGATGGTCTCTTATTTTTGTTTCTATTTCAATGCTTGATATGGGCCTGTTAAGTTGGTTTACCTCATCTTGATTTAGTTTCAGCATGTCAATAGTTGCTAGGAAATTGTCCATTTCTTCCAGATTCTCAAACTTATTAGCATAAAGATTTGAGATGATTACCAATTTTTATTTCAAAATCTTAATGGATTTTTAAAATCTGTGGATGGGAATTCTCTTGTATGATAAAGAATACTTATAACAAAGTCAATATCAAATCTGACTGAGATTTAAATTCACACTCCCCACACCACCCCAAGAAAATCATTACAAATTATAAAAAGAAATCTAAGGCTGGGTGTTGGTGGCTCATGTTTGTTGAATCCTAGCTATTCTGGAAGCTGAGATCTAAAGACCATGGTTCAAAGCCAGCCCAGGCAAAAAAACCCACAAAAATGAAGAAAGAAAAGTAGAAGTGTAGCTGAAGTAGAAAACCAGTCAGGGTGGAAAAGCCAACCAAGAGCATAAGGACCTGAGTTCAAGCCCCATCCCCAACACACACACACACACACACACACATACATACACACATACACACACACACACACACACACACACACACAAATTCATCTAGAATTACAGCTTCTCAGATTGATTTTCCTTTCTATTAATAGAAGGCAACTTACGTTCCCAGAACTGCTGGCATCATCATGTACAGGATGTTTGATGTTGGCACATCTCATTTAACACCCACAGAATTTATTTAAGGATGATATTAACAGGTCTATTTTACGGATGAAGGCAGTAAAAGCTCAATGTATGCAAGTGAGTTGGAGAAATCCTTTGCTTAAAGGCCAGTTGCCATGTTTTTCTTCCCCTTAGTAATGGTAGCAAAATGGAAATCATTATTGCTTGGAACATAGTAGAAGCTTCCAGCAGCTACTTTAATGTTTGTAAGGAATTTACCTGAGAATAGCATGCAGCTTGTTTGTTTTTTACTTTTTTAGTTGGCAAGTCTACAACACTGCAGGTGAATCTTGATACTTGAAATCTTATTTATTTTGCTTGTGCAGCTACTGCGACTTGAAGTTGGGGACTGTGCACTGTTCCTTAGCTTTTTCACTCAAGGCTGGCACTCTACCACTTGAGCCATAGCTCTAACTCCAGCTTTTTGGTGGTTAATTGGAGAGTCTTATGGACTTTCCTGCCCAGGCTGACTTCATACCATGATCCTCTGATTTTAGCCTCCTAAGGAGCTAGGATTATAGGTGTGAGACATTGGATCCTGGCTTGCTATTTAAAATGTAATAAATTTAAGACTAATCTGAAAATTAGCTTTTTCTGTTATTGTTTTTTTTCTTCTATGAAACCCACTCTTTGTGGGGATCTCTTAGCCACTAGCTCTAGCCCTGTACTTCTGAAGAGTATGGGAAATAAATGTGTTTGAAATTATTCTTTCTGGAATTTAAAGGCTTCAAATTTTCAATCAAGTTTGGAAATAGAAATGGAAATTATACCACAGCGTTCTTACCTTTCTTTTCATAGATACTTCTATGTGGATCACTTTTTGTGTCTAGTAGTGTATTTAAGAAAGAAGGATGGGAAAGAATTGGTAATACTCTTTTGGGCCTTTGAGGGACACCCTAGATCCAAACTTGATCAGATTCTTTAGTGGATAAGGGAAGCTCATACAGTACTTCTCCTCCTTTTGCATGACTAGGAATCCTAAGCTTTCTGCAAGACCATTTCCCACAGAGCAGCTCATTTCTTATTTCCCAGTTCTGCTGCTGGGCTGGGGACCTCGCAGGGAGAAATACAACCTAGCAAAAGAAATTTCCCTACATGACACGTTCGGAGCCAGATCTGAAGCCTAGAGCGGAGAGTCTATGAGATCAGCAAGGGTCAAGATCAGCTTATCTTGCAACATACTTTCACCTGCTAACTAATATCCCTCTTTTCTTTTACCAGTGGTATCCCTAGAGCCTGGAAGCCTGTGATTGGCGGGTCCAAGTAGACCGCCCTTATTGAATCCATCCCATCTGTTAGAGCATATGCTGGAAGCCCCACGGGCCTTCTCCCAGGAGCTCATTATCTGCAAATTACTAAACTAGCAGCCCCGAAAGGCTTTCCTTCTGCCCATGACCAGCAAACCAAGCCGGCTGCTTCAATGCTGACAGGTGCTGCCCAGCACCTGCCCCATGCAAGGTCTTCCTTCTCTCCACTTCCCTCCCACTTCAGTGAGCACTGACTAGAAGCATCACTTATAACAACACACTCTTGGGAAATGTGAAGCAACACCTGTCCTCTGTGTCAGTCTCCATTGTTACAGTGAGGCCCACACTGTGTACAACACTGACTTTCTCTTAGGTCTTATGCTTAATAGTAAGCATAGATATCTTCAAATCAAAATTTTACAGGTCTCCTATGAGGCCTGTGACACAGGAAATTCAAGCCTTTAGGAGAAGCCAATAAGTACCGCCTCCCTCCTCCTCCCCAGGCCCTCCAGTGGCTCTGGGGAAGAAGGCAGGTGATCAGCTATTGTGCTGGGTGAACATGCCCAGCTGTTGTTTTGTTGTTGTTTGTGCTGGTATTGGGGCTTGAACTCAGGGATTGGGCACTGTCCCTTAGCTTTTTCTGCTCAAGGCTGATACTCTTACCATTTAGGACATAACTGTACTTCTGGATTTTTGATTATTAATTGGAAATAAGTGTCTCATAGACTTCCCTTTCCCAGCTGGCCTTAAACCACAATCCTCAGATCTCAACCTCCTAAGTAGCTAGTATTACAGGAATGAGCCACTAGAGCTTGGATAACCAGCAATTTTTAACACTGTCTAGGGTTTGAGTTTGGTTTCCGTGGATTAAGGAATTAAAAGGGCAGGAAAATTTAAAGTGGATAAAGTGTATTTGAAAGTAAAGAAAAGCAGAAAAAGGAGAATACTAAAACAGGCCCAAAGATGGTAGTCTAATGGAGTCTTCTCAGAGGGTGGTTTTTATAGTAAGGGTTCCTCCCCTTGGCTTTGTGCTGATTGATTGATGGCTTGTGCCTGCACTGACCTGGCTCTTTTCATTGGTGAGCAGGATCCAAGGGCATTATGGGAATAAGTGCCATAATGGGTCATATGTGATAGCTGTAACTTGTGTCTACCATTTTCTATCCCTATCTACCTAATAGTTCCTTTTCTTTCCCTAATTCTCATCTTTACTTGAAGTTTGTTACCATTTGGCCACAATAGTGCTGTTGATACTTATATGATGGGGAGAAAAAATGCAACTAAACAATAAGGAAGGAGACAGATATTTTTCTGTTACAAATTCAATCCAGGTTGTAGTGATGTGTCTGACAAGGTATTATCATTTACAGCTGGCATTCATGCATTCCTATGCTCATTTTTTACACCCTGGTGAGATATCTCAGGGAGTTCAAAGACAGCATTTTATACCAACCATTACATCCAAACATCCCAGGTCTAGTGTTTTGCATACAATCCCCTTGACCAAACAGAGGAGCCATAATGATCTCTGTTCAACAGTATCTGTCATTAAAGACAGAATATCTCATTTTATACCAACCACTACTCTCAAACCTTACAGGTCCAAGTGCCTTTCAGACTATCTTCCCGACCAAGCAGAGAAGACAAAATTGTCTATGTTCAATAGGCATCTATCATTAGAGACAGAATTTTGGAGAAGATTTGACCCTTTCCAACAAATACAACCAGGCAGCTTGATAGAGTTGAAATCCAGGGTTGATCATTCAAACTTCAAGTTAGGATAGATCTAGCTATTCTTTGGCCCCTGCCAGTGATTCAGGCTTTGGATGGCCTGGTTTCTGTGGACTGGAAACCCTCAAGGCTGACTTGGATACATGTTGGCATACTTGGCAGCCTGTGGAGGATGTTGAAAAGACAAAGAGCTGCCCTTCATGGAGAACAAAGTCCTGCTGAATTAAAAATAGAATCTAGAACCTGATAAGAATCCCCAAGGTATTTAAACACACTTAGATGGGAGACTCTCACCTGCAGCTTGAACCTTGAGTGAGAAGACACTGGGTAGGACTGACCATGATGCACATAAGCTAAGGACAAAGGTCAGGTTCACCAGGGGCATTATACCACCAAGGTGACCCTCTCCTTTCAGTCCTGGCTATGCCCCGCCTTCCAGTTTCCCAGGGGAAGAGCTGAAGGAACATTGGCACACACAGTCTGTTCTTAGGTAAAAGGGCATCCACGGTACAGTGTGCCCCAAACCAGAACGTGGATGAATGAGCTCAGCATCTCAGCATTGTCTCCCAAGCTCGGAATGAATACATGTGTGGCAATGATGTGATTCTGAGGGGATTCTGAGGCCCCCTGGGGCCTGTTCCTTTGGGTTCCCATCAGAATTTGCAGATTCTAATACTGCTGGAGTTACCTGGTCTCACCTTCTTGGAGCCCCGGGAGCTTTAGATTATTGGTTCTCACCTTCCAGGATACCCATGGGCCAGAGCTTACCTTACCTCACCTTCCAGAAGACCTAGAGGCCAGAGGTTATCTGAGTTTTACCTTCACTCAACCCCAGGGGCCAATCCTCAGGAAGAAATGCTCCAGGGGTAGGCAGTGCTCTTCTGGGTTATTGGAGGGTGAGTAGAAGAGAGAGCACTGTTGGTGTAACAGAGGAGCCCTGGAGCAGGAAACAGGCACCATTAACAGGAATGCACAAGCCCTTCCTGATCACACCAAGTACTCATTTCACTGTCTTGATGCTGTGGGGATAGAAGTGGGGCTGGGGAATGAGGTAGGAAACAGTGTAGACCCCGTTTTTCAGAAGGAGGCGCTCTGAGAGTTCCAAGATCCTTTCCTCAACCCCTGCCTTCCCTTTACTAAACAATCCTTTTATCTGGAACAACTTCATTATCAATCCCGCACTGGACCTTCTTATCAGATACCTCAAGCAAAAGGATTAAGGTTAGATTTTTCCATTGTCTTCTCCAAGGAAGCTCTATAAAGTCATTTCTACCCCCAATCCCTCTCAGCCTCTAGCTGGGTGGCCACCATCAGGGCTGTTCTACCAGACAGCCATCTCCCTGTCCTGTGTGGGGAGGAGAGGCTGCCAGGAGTCAGTTGATCTCCCTGCCACAGTGAGGAGCCACACGTGGAATAGAAAGATAACTTTCCCCTTCACTGGTCAAGGAGGACAGTAGATTGGATGGGTGCTAAGAGGAAATGAAGTGCCTGCCACCAAGGAGAGTTATGTGGAAGGACAATGCATTCCACCCAAGGCACTGATCCACTCAGCCCTTGCCCGCCATTAAAGATTGAAAGACAGGTTGGGGGAAGTCAATGCTGGGCTCACTTCCTAACTTAGCTTCTAACTTAACTTCTCTTACAGTGGTGGCTCTGAAGTAGCTTACCACCTACATGCTGGATACACATACTAGTATACATGGACACATGAATGACACACCACACACACCGAAACAATTCATTGCATCACACACACACACACACACACACACACACACACACACACACACACATCAAACCACCTTATACATACTCTCTCTCTGTCTCACTCTGTCTCTCTCTGTCTCTCTCTCTCACACACACACATATAGAAATACCATGTGTTCACACTTGTGAACTTTTGCTGCCACCTAGAGGTTCTAATGTTGACCCACTGATTCAACATCATCTGGAAATCTTAAGACAACAGCTAAATTTTTTCCAGAACAAGGAGGTTCCACTTAGGAAAGAGAGCTGTGCAATATTGAGATCGGGCACAGGAATCTTTGTTTAATAGAATCTTCCTTCCACTTTACCTACTTCCAACCATCATGATGTGTGTGTATTTGTGTGTACATGAGCACCTGTGTGAGTTTCTGGGATTCCACATGTATGCATGTGCAGATGTGTGTTTTGTGTGTGGACATGTATACATGTGTCTGTGCATGTGTGTGTTTCCTTGTAAGGCTTTGGTATAGTAATATGAACCCTAGTATGGGAGATACTCAGAAATCAGGCTGCGGGAAAGGCCAGGGGATAAGGAAGGAAGCTTGAAGTTATACTTACGATGTCACTTGGCTCAGGATTCCAGATTAATTAGTTTGGAAGCTCTCACAAAATTAGTAATAAAACCTGTCTGAAAGACCTGAGCACAGGCACTTTTGCATACGCCGAGGACCATCACCGTCTGCAAATTGTTTTCTCTAAAGATCTAGAAAGTAAAACCATCATCTCTTTGGGCCCTGAACACCTTCTTGCCTCTGCCCTGGTCATCTGGAAACACTGGCAGGTTTTCTGTAAATCAGCAAGCTGGGAGTTCCAAGGAAACTTCACAACCCAACTCCAAAATGTGAATTTCATATATTCTTCCCTTGTTATGAGATTTTTCTTCTTAAAGAAAATGTGTGTTAGCTGGGTGTAGTGGCTCATACTTGTAATCCTAGCTGTTCAGGAGGCTGACATCTGAGGATCAAAGGTTCAAAGCTAGCTTGGGCAAATGAAATCAAGACTCTTATTTTCATGTGGCCAGCAAAAAGCAACAACAAAAAACTAAACTGAGCCAGGTGCGGGTGGCTCACACCTAAAATCCTAGCTACTCGGGAGGCTGAGATCTGATGATCATGGTCCAAAGCCAGCCCGGGGAAGAAAGTCTGTGAGACTCTTACCTCCAGGCAGAAGTGAAGCTGTGGCTAAAGTGGTAAAGCACTAGCCTTGACCAAAAAAAGCTCAGGGACAGCACTCAGGACTAGTTCAAGACTTAGGATCAACATTTTAAAAAAAGGCCATAGTAGAGGTAGCTTAAGTGGTAGAGCACCAGCTTACTACTTGAATGAAAATCATTCATTGATTTAAAAAATAAACCCTAGCAATGATATTTAGCCTTATTTTTATTTTTTAATTTCTACCACTGATTTTGGGATGACATCAGATGTTACCTGAAAGGTCATGCTAGATTTTAACCCTGCTGGTTGAGTGTGTTCTGTCACACTGTTAACCAGGCTATTGACATGTTACTGATATTTTTTCTTGTGCTAGAACTTGGGCTTGAACTCAGGGCCTTGTGATCTGCCTAGAATTTTTGCTCCAGGATGGTGCTTTACCATTGGAGCCATTTACTGATGTTTTTATATAGGCATAAGATCCATTGTTGTTCCCAGAGCAGATCTAATGAGCAGCTACTTATTTTCGCTCCTAGGCAGAGAGTGAAACCAGCTCTTCTAGGCAAAGCTCTACTCCAGCTTTTCTGATTATCTCATTCATAGTTTGATACCACAGGCATCTAGACAGCATCATCCATTATTCTCATTCTTGGAGAAGGCTTTGGAGTGACAGTTTGGAAATGAGTTACTTGTGTTCTGTTATTTTTTTCCTTTTGTAGTAGAGAATTGTTATTTTTGAGAATTAAGACCAAATCAGTGGTTCATGTCCATAATTTTAGCTGCTCAGAAGGCTGAGATCTAAGCATCTCAGTTTGAAACCAGCCAGAGAAGACAGGCTATGAAAGTCTAATCTCTAATGAACCACCAAAAAGGTGGAAGTGGAGGTGTGGCTCAAGAGGTAGAGTGCCAGCCTTGAGAGAAAGGCCAACTGAGAGTGGAAGGGCCTGAGGTCAAGCCCTAGTATTGGTGCACATGCACACACACACACACACACACACACACACACACACAGGTCAAGAATGTGGAGACATTGTGTGCTGCTATTTGTCTATAGATGTTTGAAGAACAGAGTATATAGAGTGTCTCTACATGGTTGATATAGAAGGGGGCAAGGGGTGATTACAAGAATTCTTACTTAAGTTTGGGATTGAATAACTGTTGCTTTAGTTTTTTTTTCCTCCAGTAGCATTTTAATGCTCACAGTTGCCTTTTAATGATTGTCATTAATATAATCAATTCTAAAACATGGGAACAAGCAGATTGCTTTATAAATAGTTATTCCTCAGATTCTCATAAGTTCTCTTTTTAAAATTAAAGTCACATTGTCTGCCATATTCTTGTAATACTTTGTGTGGGTAATTTTCATGCTCCTTATTAGTCTTTCTAACATTTCAACATGTCTGCAGGAGACTCCATGCTTCTCCATGGCTTTGTGGAGCTGGTTCCTTGCTTGGATGACTTTGGAGTTCTCTGTAACTCAGTGTTTTCAATGTGATATTGAATTCTTTATTTTCTTTTTAGTGCCAATAATGGGGCTTGAACTCGGGGTTTTGTGTTTTTGTTTGACTTTTTTGCTCCAGGCTGGCACTCTACCACTTGAGCCAACACCTCTACTTCTGTTTTTTTTTTTTTTTTTTGGTGGTTAGTTGGAGATAAGAGTCCCATGGACTTTTCTGACCAGGCTGACTTTGATCCTTGATCCTCAGATTTCAGCCTCCTTAGTACCTAGGATTACATGTATGAGTTACCAGCCTGGCTAGCTTATATTTTCTCTTCTTCCTTTACCTTCTTTTCTTTTTGTCTTTTTTTAAGTGGATCTAATTTAGCATCAGAAATTTGCCTCATTGTCATGATGAGATGGAGTCTCTTTTGGTGAACATTTTTTTTAAATATAGTAGAAATTTCAGCAAAGCTAGCTGATGTAATTTTGGATCAGATGAGAAGAGGATTTTAGTGATACTGTAGCAACCAAATCCTGTAAACATGAATCTATCTTTGAGCCTTCTCTATTTTTTCCCAAGGCTCAAATACACACTGGCTTCTAAGCTGCTCCCTGTCAGGCATCTGAGTTCAGTTCTAGAAAGGTTCATTTTTTTAAGGAGCTTTAAGCAAAGCCTTTGCCCAGCTACCTTGTTTCCATGGCAATGCTGTCCATTTCCACACAAGTGCACACTGGGAGCTGGCCTGTTCTGCCAGGGCTGCTTTGTGATTGGCTTTCTTGTATCCCAGTACCCAAGTTCTGTTAGAAAAGACAGATGCCAGAAAAAGTAGGCAAAGTCTAGTCAGAATCCTGGTCTCTGAATGGTATCAAGTAACCCAGAGATTCTAGAGTCCTTGAGCCATCAGGACTTTTAGTGGCTCCAGAGAGGGTTTTAACACAAAGTCACACATAAGAATCATGTGAGAAGCCAGGTGGCTCACGCCTATAATCCTTGCTATTTAGGAGGCTGAGATGTGAGGATTGTGGTGTGAAGCCAGCCACAGCCAGAAAGTCTGTGAGACTCTTATAAGTCTGTGAGACTCTTATCACAGAAAAAGCCCACATGGCACTGTGGCTCAAGTGGTAAAGCACAAGCCTTGAGCAAAAGGAGCCCAGGCCCAGAGTTCAAGCCCCAGGATGGGAAAAAAAAAGTTACGTGAGAAAACTTCAAAACAAGTAATAGGACTATACCCAAGTAGCACCCCCAGAGGTCCTGAATCTTGATGTGGAGTGGGTGATTGCATTCAGGGGATCTGTGATTGTCCAAGTCCCCAGGGGATCCAAAGGCTCTTTCAGGCCCAAGCACTACATTCTACATGGAGAATCTCACTCCTGCTTACAAGCAGTATGAACAGCTTGTGTTTGATGGGATCAGTTGAAGTATGGCCCTTCAATATGTCCAGGTCCTCATCCCTGCAAAGAATCTATGAGTATGTGTGGTGTGCCTATCCTTGACTCAGATTCTTCGCCTCCAAACCATGAGAAATAAACTTGCTTTTTCTAAGTTACTTATGATTCTTGGTGATAACATTCCAAGTAAATGAAGAAATTACTTTGCATGGTTTAAAAAAAAATCACTTTGCAGATGTGATTAAGAAACTGAAGATGAGAATTTATTCTGGTTATCTGGTGGGCCCTAGGTAAATTTACAAGGATCTTAGAGTTAGAAACAAATTTTCTTTGTAAATTACCTGAGAAGGAGGCAGAAGGGTCAGAAAAGGACTTGTGAGATGCACTCAGGAGTCATGAGTCTCTGCTTTGACTCATGATCTGCAGTCATGAGTAAAAAATGCAGACAGCCTCTAGGAACAAGAGAAGACTGGAAGTTAATTCTCCCCTAGGTCTTCCCAGAGGCATGCAGACTGCCAGCACCTTGATTCTCATTAACTCAGACTACATTTTTGACTTATGACTCTCAGAGCCGTATGATAATAAGTCTGTGTTGTTTAAAGCTACAAAGGGTCGTGGTAATTTATTATAGAAGCCATGAGAGATGAATACAGTTGAGACATTACCACAGCCCTTATAGCTTTCAGAGTTCTTTGTTTCCTATTTTCCCTTTGAGGTACATCTTTATTTGTAATAATCTAGTCTATATAAATATCAATGTAATTCCAATAGTTCTGTGGATTCAATGCCTCCGCTGAAACTCATATTGAAATGTTATTGATAAAGTATTAATTAAGGGGATAGAAAGGGGATAAGACCAAACTCATCTTTTCACCAGGATCTCATTCCATGAGAACTAACCTATTCTTGTAGTAACAGCCTTTAACCCATTCATGGAGACATTACCCGCCCCCCGCCCCCATGAACAAGTTCTGGCCTCTGTCCCTTCGCATTTTGCTCAAGTCTGGGACTTAATACTTCAGACATACCACCATTTCTAGAGTTTTGCTGGTTCACTGGAGATAAGAGTTTCAAATACTTTCCTGCTTGGGCTGGCTTTGAACAGCAGTCCTCAGATCTCAGCTTCCTGTGTAGCTAGGATTACAGGCATGAACTACAGCCACCTAACTCTCCACTTCCTTTTAAAATTTAATCTAAAAAAATTCAGCATGTCTTAATTCTCCTTCACTTTGAAGGGTAGATTTGCTAGATATAGAATTCTTTTCTTCATTACTATATGAAGAGGCCTTTGAACCATTTTGGCTTATGAAAAGACAGTCTTTAGTCTTATCGAGTCTGTTTTGAATATGACAAGCCATCTCTTTGTTGTTGTTTTAAGATTGTATTGTGCTGTATCTAGGTGTGAATCTCTTTAAGTTAATTTTACTGAGAACTTATTGAAGTACATTAATTTCTCACTGGATTTGGGAAGTTTTTCACTGTCATTCTGGCTCCCAGTTGTCGATTTATGTAAGAGCATGCTTCCTCAGGTTTTGACATTCAATTGTTCTTTCTTTAGCTTTTTCTCCTCTCTTGAATAATGACATGTCTCAGTCAACCTGACTTCAAGTCCATTGATTCTTCTACTTTAGAGAAATTCCAGTGAACATTTCATTTTACTATCCTCATTTCTATTCAACAATTTTAGATATTTTCCCCTTTATTAGTGTTCTCTAATTGGCAGCGTTTCCCTTTCTTCAGACATTGTGTTTAGTGTTTCAACACATCTGAAATAGCTTATTTGGGGGTTTTGTCTGGTGGGGTTTGGTGTCTGGGCATCCTCAGGACCTTTTCTGTCAACATCTTTTCCTTCCAGTATGATTCATTCTTTCTTATTTTTTCCCCCATCTCATACTTTGTTGTTGAAAACTGTACATTCTTGATAATAGGACAGAACAATTCCCCTTCTCCAGGGTTAGTTGTTATATATTATTGTTTGTTGAGTGACTTTTCCAAACTAATTCTATAAGATTTGTATTCATGATCATATTTATTCATTGAAGTCTCTATTCTATTGGATTCAGGGGTCACATTAATAACTTTGACAGAGATTTTTTTTTTTTTTTGGGTCCGGTCGTGGGGCCTGAACTCTGGGCCTGGGCGCTGTCCCTCAGCTCTTCAGCTCAAGGCTAGCGCTCTACCACTTGAGGCACAGTGCCACTTCCGGCTTTTTTCTGTTTGCTTATGTGGTGCTGAGGAATCGAACCCAGGGTCTTGAGCATGCAAGGCAAGCGCTCTACCACTGAGCCACCTTCCCAGCCCCGACAGAGATTTTCTTAAGCTTCAAAAACTAACAAACCTCCTGGTCCTCATGGACAGGTTCTGTGTGCATGCTGAGACAGGCCTCTGATGAATGCAGACGGGACATCTGTCTCCAGACACTGAGCCTTGGGTCATTCAGACCTATGTGCCGGGCTTTGCTCTGGTCCTTCCTGAGCAAACTTACAACCTGACATATATTCTAAAATCTTAGATTCCTTCTAATACCCAGAAACTTTTTTTTGGGGGGGTGTCCAGTTGTGGGGCCTGAATTCTGGGCATGGGCGCTGTCCCTCAGCTCTTCAGCTCAAGGCTAGCGCTCTACCACTTGAGCCATAGGGCCACTTCCAGCTTTTTTTTTTTTTTTTTGCTTATGTGGTGTTGGGGAATTGAACCCAGGGCCTCAGGCATGCAAGGCAAGCGCTCTACCACTGAGCCACCTTCCCAGCCTCCCCCCAGAAACTTTTAAAGTATGCTATGAACATCTCATTCACAAGTTTTGTCTTGAAGTTCTTTGACGCCTGTTGTCACTCAACTGTTCCTGTGATAGGCAGGAACAATTGCTTATACAATATACAATTGCTTCTGATTAGTTTAGATTAAGCCCTTTAAGGAAAAGACTACTGGTACTGAGTAAGCTTCAGGACAAAGAGAAGAAGTCTACATGTAGAATGTTCAGGAACAATAAAGACCGGCCTCCATCCTGTCTCCTCCAATCACTCATCATTACCTCATTTTGGAACTGAGGGGAAAAGATAAGACAAAGTGAGTTAAAATGCCACACAGCTTACTGGTTTTGTTTTTGTTTTTTGAAAATCAGAACATGTCCACTTTTCCTTGGATTGCTCCACAGATAATCCTGGGTAATTACCGAGAATCCTGGGTAATTTCCAGGATTCTGAAAAAGTTAATTCTGACTATTGTTGCCAATGGCTTCCTGGCTTTGATAGATGTTCCTTATTTCTTGTTCTCTTTGTCATTGCCAGGTTAGGTTAATTTTGTTTTCTGTTTATTTTAAGCTGGGAATGGAAACCCATGTCCTTGTGAATGAGAGGCAAGTATGGTGCCACTAAGACACACCTTAACCCTTCATTTCAATACTTTAACCCATATCATTTTTTATTTCAGCAAATGGTCAGTATTAAAATCGTCAATGATACATTTCACTCAGGTGCGCGCGCACGCACATACACACACACACACACACACACACACACACACACACATACACGGATGCAAGTACTGAAGATTGTACTCACGGCCTCTTGCTCTTGCTTAGTTTTTTTGCTTGAGGCCAATTCTCTACCACTTGAGCCACACATCCATTTCGGGCTTTTTGCTGATTGATTGGAGATACGAGCCACAACTCTGTCCACTTGGGTTGGCTTCGAACCTCTGTCCTCAGATCTTGGCCTCCTAAGTAGTTATGACTGCAGACATGAGACACCTGCACTCAGCTTGCGTTTTATTATTTTATTCAAAGTTTTCGAACTCTAGCATATAGTCAAACTAAGAAAACATCTCTGTTTGGATTGAACCCATTTGCTATGCCAAATAGCCATGTGTGGCCTCTGGTGCCACATTGGACCAACACAGACTGAGGTCAATTGTAGATGCAACATGTGACCTCTTCTTAAGAGATATTAAACACACAATGTGGAAAATGATCGGTTAACTAGTGCATATGTGGTCACATCCTACAAGTGGCCAATGGCAGGAGTCTTTCTGAAGGTAGTCTGTGGACAGGCTAGGAAATGTCTTTTAGCATACTTCCTTTGATCCATAATTGGAAAGAGGAAGCAGAACATAAAAGAAAAAAAAAGAATCCTTCACTGAAATATTAGGAATAACTAGTATGGTAAGTACATTTTTAAATAAAAATATTCAGTGTATCTCTTTCATCTCTGACTGAAGAACATATCTGTCATGGTCCATGATGTTGACGTGCTAGTGTGCTTCAGTCTGGTAGTATCCGTAACACAGGTAGAAATTAGGAAAGTGCTTGTACAGGTGGGCCCGAGGGCCACTGGATTTTCCAAGGAGGAATTTGCCTGAGATAACCTACTGGTCCAGGAAGTAGATGTCAGATGCCAGCAACTCAGATGGTACAGATCTCCCTGTCAAAACTACTCAATGGCTGGGCACGGAGTGGGGGGAGGGGTACTCATGCTTATGATCCTAGCTACTCAGAAGGCTGAGGTCTGAGGATCATGGTTCAAAGCCAGCCTGGGCAGGAAAGTCCCCATCAGACTCTTATCTCCAATGAATCACTCAAAGACCAGAAGTGGCTCAAAGTGGTAGAGCACTAGCCTTGATAGCACCCAGGCCCTGAGTTCAAGTCCCACAGCCAACTCCCTTCACCCAGAAAAAAAACAAACCTACTGAATGTTAATTTACCCTAGCCACTGCTGTGGCTGCTTGTTATGCAGCAGCATTATAATGGCAACAGATAGATGATACAACGATCAGTTGGAGATTTGGTAAAAAAATAAAACATGAGGAAATGATAAAGTCAGTCAGTTATTGAAGAGGTTAGGGTATAGCTAGCTTTTGCTGTGGCAACACATGGCTCTTGTAGCATGCTGAAAACAGAATTATTTCTTTATCTGGCTTTCAGGTAATGTCGTAGTTGTGCTGCACACTGCAGGGGTAGACTGTGTTTCCAGGCTGCAGGTGTTAGAAATAAAGTCAGTAGTGATCCATTTTCAAGGCAAGGCATTTGACCCTGTGTAGAAAATTATCAGTAGCTTGTTTGCACAGCAATTTGTGAATATGATAAAAATTCATGCAAAGATAATAAAGATTGATCATTAGCAAGGGGAAGAATAGAACCCAATAGAATGAGAAAACGGGTGGGAACTCTGATGTGCCAGAAAGCATGTACCAAGAAACACCCTCCTACCACAAAAGAACAAAGGGGGATGGAGAAAAAAAAGTCCACTCCTGCAATTTAACCAATTCCAATAGGTGCACATGCCCAGTAGAGAGTTAAGTAACTGAGGCAGCATCCAAGAGAGAATGTGAACCCTATATTACTCAGACCAATAAGGAATTGGGGGGAGGGATCCCCCAATTGCTTGTTGTAATATCAGAGATCATCCTGCCATCAGACTGACCCATACCTGAACTTGCAAAGTTGCCATTAAAGTCTTGCTTTTGCTGGACTTCTTGTGTCCAAGTCCATCCTGGGCATGGACTAGGTCAGTGTGTTTCTCATAGTGAAAGAACTGTCTTTTTGAATCACCTGGCTCTTCCCAAGCAGGACTACACAGAGTAAACCCAAGTCAACACACTATTCACCTCTTTGCATGAACAAGCATTTCTACATCCTCCCAGATCCCAGTTCATCAAAGTCAGACACTCAGTCTATCACTTGCAGAACAAGGATACACAACTTTGGGTGGGACTAGGCAAGGAGAACAAGTATTCTCAAAGTATAGCCCATTCTCCCATGTGGGACAGTTATGGAGTGAACAACACGAATAGCATGAATGGTATGAATGATCTACTACTATACTACTATCATCGTGATTTAAAATGTCCACAATCATGGGGCTGGGAAGGAGGCTCAGTGGTAGAGCACTTGCCTTGCATGCCTGAGGCCCTGGGTTCGATTCCTCAGCACCACATAAGCAAAAAGAAAAAAGCCGGAAGTGGTGCTGTGACTCAAGTGGTAGAGGGCTAGCCTTGAGCTGAAGAGCTGAGGGACAGCGCCCAGGCCCAGAGTTCAGGTCCCACGACTGGACCCAAAAAAATTTTAAAAAATATTCACAATCATACTTAATACCTTCCACTGTTTTCTCAGGACTTCAGTAAGTTCTGTTTTTCTTTGTATGGAATTCCCTCGAGGATGAAAGCATAGAGAGAGAAAGGAATGAGTGGAAGCCCCAGCCATCCAGTAAGAAGATCTAAAGAGTCATCATCGTTTCCCTGAAACATGAGCTTATCCTGATGAGCAAGTTTTATAACAGGAACATGTGGGATCCAGACAATTGTCTGTCATCTTAGCTCCAGGAAGATGCTGCCTCTTGCTGGGTTCCAAGTGGCTTCCTCTGAAGTATTTTTGGGAAGATGCTGTCAGCTCTGTTCTCCACTGGAAGGATGACTCTCCTGCTCTGACACCCTGGGCAAGCCTTGTCCTCAACACTGCCTAGGGCAGATGAGACAAGAGAGACTTTGCTACTGTTTGGGACCATGAGCCCACAGCCTTCCTCCCAGGCATCTGTGCCAGGACCCCAAGGAAAAGCAAGTTCAAGAAGGTGAAGTGAGGAGGGGCATGGTGGGAAGGGAGAGAATCAATGAGCGATCACATACATCCCTCTGAATGAACAGCCACATCTGTAGCTCCCCACAGGTAGCGCTTGATGTTTCATGCAGCACAGCTCTTTACTGTGATGTCATCTCTAATTTATGTTTACCCTCGAAATAACTAGGGAAAAATACCTGCTGTGATTGGGCACTATCATCAGAGTGCATGAACACAGCAGTTGTGTATCACTGTTCTCACGTAGAACACACACTGGACTTCTTCTGTTGCATGAGTTCTGATTGATGGAGATTGGGGAAGGGATCCAATCCCTTCATTTCCAGGTCTAACACTGTAGCACCTCTGGCTAAGTTATATGAATATCGTTGGCTCAACATTCCTTGTTAACTTATAAGTTGTTAAATATGGGGAGCAGGTTGATATGGCTGTGACCTTAGTCACCAACACCTATAGGTCAATGGGGATGATTTTTGTTTGTTTTGTTTTATGTTGGTAATGGGGATTAAAATCAGGGCCTTGTGATCTCACTTTGCTCTTTTGCTCATGGCTGGTTCTCTACCACCTGAGCCACCCCTCCATTCCCAGGTTTTTGCTGGCTAATTGGAAATAAGCGTTTCCCAGAATTTTCTCCCTGGGATGGCTTTGAATCGTGATTCTCAGACCTCAGGCTTCTGAGGATTCGGGAGTGAGCCACCAATACCTGGCACTGGGATATTTTAAGACTTCATTCCGTCACTGCTTACGGACAGAGATCTACCAGATGCAAGGCATTTTCTTCATTCCTGTAACTAATATAATTGTGAGTATACTTCTGTATGACATTAAAAGGACATAATGTAGTTGTATTTACATATTAATTCATTAACAACTTCATTCAAGAACTTGCTCTGAGGGAACTACTTATGTTTTTGATGCAGTGGATATTTTCTCTGTGGAAACTGGTCTAATCCGTGCCCTAGTCACTAAGGCCTTTTGAATACAAAAGGAGGAAATGTCTAAGGTTTGAGTAAATATTTGTTGATTCATGAACTGTAGTTGGAATGGTGCTGTTGCTTTCAGCAATAGTGAAAAATAAAAATCAAACGTATCAGAATTCTCTGATTCCAGATAAGCAGGACCCCAGAAGTTTGTTCGCTCTTCCCAGCTTGCTGTTAGCTCATTAAGTTTCTCAGCGTTCCGGCCATCACTCTGGCTCTCAGGGTGTGAGTCACCCAGTGAATGCACCTGCTCCATCTGGACTTGAATCAGGAAACATTGTCATTGTCCTTGGATCTATATTTGTAAGAACTAGAAGCTACCAAAACAGAACTGTTGGTTAGCAACATAGCATAGGTCTCCGAGAAAATAAATTGAAAAGTCCTGTTCCCCAGGCCTCTGACTGTTCTGAAGTAAAGGTAGTTTCATTCCCAAACAAGCACAACACATCTCTAGGAGCTGGAGCAGCGGCAAAATTCACTGTGTTCAATATGGCTGCTTGTCTCCAGTTAACACATGTGTGTTTAAACCCGGTTACAGGGCTGAACGCCGGTGGCTCATGCTTGTAATCCTAGCTACTCAGGAGATCTGAGGATCACAGTTCAAAGCCAGCCCAAGCAGGAAAGTCCATGAGACTCTTATCTCCAATTAACCACCATAAAACCGGAAGTGGCGCTGTGGCTCAAGTGGTAGAGTGCTAGCCTTGAGCTGAAGAACTCAGGGGCAGTGCCCAGGCCCAGAGTTCAAGCCCCACAACCAACCAAAAAAGCCCAAAACAAACCAAAATGTAAAGAAACCCGTCTACATACTATAAATATATGTATGTACACATGTAATATATATAACACATATAATATGTTATATATTATATAACACATATAACATATAACATATATAATGTATATGTAATATATAACATATATAATATGCAATATATGGCATATATAATATATAATATGTAATATATATTCCAGAGACTTTGCAGGGGTTTTACTGTGCCACACCATCCACTGTCTTTTCCTTTTGTCCGTTCACATTCAAAGATATGGAGATAGCCAGGACTTCAGCTGTCCTTTTTCTTTCTTTCTTTCTTTTCTTTCTGTTACTGGACAACTCAGGGCTCAGGTACTGCACCTTTTATGCTCCAGGTCAGCACTCCACTACTTGAGCCACAGCTCTGCTTCTGGCTTTTTGATGGTTAATTGGAGGTAAGAGTCTCATATCCTTTCCTGCCTGGCCTGGCTTCAAATCCTCAAATCTCAGTTTCCCGAGTAGCTAGGATTATAAGCACCTGCTTCAGCTATCTTTGGATAGTTCCAAATTCAAACTTTATGAGCATTTTATAATTCACATTGCTTACTAGATGTAACTGCTTTAACACAGACACTGCCTTCCCAAATTTATTTCAATTTTTTATGCCAATTGACACGAGACTTTTCTTTATTTTATTCTTTCTGCCTCTTCTTCATTTTCTGTATTAGCATTATCTAGGCTGCTTAAGCTACTTAACCTTTGAAACTTGCCCGTTTCTTTCCCCACTCAGAGCTGAGTCATCTCCTGCTGGATAATTAGGGCCATCAGGCAGTGTCTCACTGTGCAGCCAGTTGGGGTTCTGTGTATTGAGTACTGCACTAAGTGCTCTTATTTCTGTCCTGACTTTGGACATGCCAATTCTTGGCCTGCTGACTAATGGGCTCAGGTGGTCAACAGGAGTTTCCTTGGAGATGTCACGTGACTTCTCACAGACATGAGCTCCCAAGTGCAGCAGAAAAAGGCAGGAACTGTTCTTTCCTAAACTGGCTTCTGCAAGCTAGATGCTGGGGGGCTCACACCTGTAATCCTATCTATTCAGGAGGCCAAGGGCTGAGGATTGGGATTAGAAGCCAATTCAAGCAGGAAAATTTATAAGACTCTTATCTCCAATTAACTAGCAAAACACCAGAAGTGGAGTTGTAGCTCAAGTGGTAGAGTTGCTGGCCTTAGTGAAAAGCTGAGAAAGAGAGAACCCTGGCCCTGATTTGAAGCTCTAGTACCAACATAAGCGCATGGGTACTCGTGGACACACACACACACACACACACACACACACACACACACACCCCTTGGAAGTAAAAAGCAAGTGAAAATGCAAGGCCATGAGTTCAAGTCCTAGTGCTGGCACAAGAAAAAAAATACTTCTGCAAGTGAGAGAATCCCTAGGGTCATTACAGCATAATATCCTTGGAGCCATATTGAAGTGAAATAGCAAGTATAACCAAATTATAAAACACCATCTTGGAGTAGGAGAAAACCTCCTGGATGTCATCCATCAGCTGATTCGACTGGGAGTCAGGAAAGAAGTCTTTAAAATGAATAGTTATGGAAGTTAGATCTAGATTATAAACCTTTATGAAAATGCATGCGGGGCCATATGAAGATATACACGCAAACAAATGGGGTGTTTGGGGATGGATTGAAATGGTGTCACTCCTTTGAACAGCTAACTTACAGTCTAACAAAATGAATACCAGGAAGCTAGACCACGTGTTATTGGGCAGTGGTAAGGTCAAGGGGGACCAGCAGAAGAATGGAGGGAGGAAGGGTAGGCTAATATTCAATGTTCATGTGTGACAGGTGAAGAGATGGGAGAGAATGATAGAAGGGGTGACATTGATCAAGATACATTGTACTCAGAAACTGACATAGTATAATGAAGCCCCTCTGTACAATTACTTAAAAATTATAAATTAAATTCTATGGATATGGAGCCCATACCATGGATATTGAATCCACTCTACAAAGTGTAAAGGCCTGAATTTGTAAGAAACACTTAACTATTGATAATAAGTACAGTCATCTTTTCCCCAGTATATTTTTTTGGGGGGGGTTAACTGATTTCTTTGTGGTACTTGGACTGAGTTGTAGTTTATTCAATGTTAATGTTCATTTTATCCAGTAGTTAGTATACTTATTGTGCCAATAGATAAGGAAAGATAATAGCTACAAAGCAACTTTTTGGAGTGATGGAAATATTTTATCTAGACTAGTCATGATTCCAGGATTATGCATTTTTCAAAACACATCCAATTATACTTTATATAAATTGCACCATAATAAACTTGATCTCTAAGGGAAAAATAATTAAAAAATAAAATAAGAAGTCAGTTATCATCCTCCTAAATCCTGATCCTTTCCTTCATTTATTACCTCCAGCCAGTCCTTTCCTCCTCCTCTTGGAGTACAAGGGCCTACCTTCCCTTTGTCTCTTACTCTGGAGAGTGCTGGGGGCTAGTGGAGTTCCTGTCTGGGGTGGGGAAGGGGCAGCTGCAATCCTTTCCCATTCCTTCAGGCCACAAGCCCAGCCAGGCAATCTCCACTTTTCCTGGTAGTAACCTCTTCCTTTCTTGTTGTCTCTGCCAGCTGAAGCTACCATCCTCAAGACACCCTACTCTGCAAACTTGACCCATCAATTTGTTGAAAGCAGTTTATCAAACATGCCTTGGTTACTATTCAAGGATGCCATCTCTTTCCTCCTTAGATCTTGTCAGATCAAACAGAAAACTCTTTCTTTCGTACTCTCCCACTTGTTTCCTGATGTATGTATGCATTTGCATAGCTCACAGCAAAACCAACATTCACCAAAAATATAGCTAAGCCTTGTGTTAATCTGGTTCTGGTTAATTATATGTGACATTTATATGTATTTCACATATACACATATATCTATATGTATATATACATACATATATATAAGAGAAAGAGAAAAGAGACTTCTGCATACATATTCATTTTATGCCACCCATAGCAAGGTAACTAAATGATATAGAGATGTTGGCAGATCAAAGACAAATTCTAACACATAATTATTCAAGAAAGTGATCAGTTTCTAATGATAGCAGAAAACTTCAGTATTACGGTATGTATTATATCCCAGGACTGTAAAATATATAAAGTTAGATTTGTGCTCCATGGACCAAATTTCATGATTTGTAAAAGAGTTTCTACACAGTACTTAAAATATTTATATACTCAACAGTGAACCTTTTTCTATTCTGTATTATCATTCAGCACAACATAAATGTTAGTAAGATTTGCCTTTTCATTGGAAAAATTCACAATACTGAATTTTCTAAACTTTCCTTTCTTTTATACAGGAAATAAAACTATGTGAATATCACCAGTAGAAAAGTAAGTGAATGTCACCTCTCCCATGCTCTGGACCTGCTTGATCATCTCACCTCTATAGTTCTGTGTTCTTTCAGGCATCCTTTCAGGCTTCTTTAATGCCCAGGTTAGAGTGCTCAGTAACTTCCCTCCAGTCTCCAAGGATAACTCATGGCTGTTTCTTCATTGCAGAAATTAGATTTCTCTATTCTACAAAAAATATATATAAATGTGATTGGGTTAAGCCTTTACTGTCATAAAGAGTTTACTGTACATTTATCCATATTTCCTTCAGAGAATTCCCTAAATGTTTAATTAATGGGAGGAAGGGGCTGAGAGAGAGGGAGGGACCAGAAGACCCTGTATAAAAAGAAATGCATTCATTATCTGACTCATGTAATTTAATCCTCTGTACATGCTCTTTATTATACCAATAAAGTAAATTAATAAAAATGTTCAACTAGACCAATCTGGTCATAATGTAGACATGTACACTTATTCACCTAATAAAATTAATATTTTACACAAAAAAAGAAAATGATCAGTATGTCCACTAAACAAATGACACCTCCCTAAATCCAAAGAGAATCTCAGAGAACAATAGTAACATCCCAAACAGAATGTAAGTAAAGGATAAAAAGGCCAACACCTATGACTCACACCTGTAATCCTAGCTACTCAGAAAGCTGTAATCTGAGAATGGGGCTCAGAACTAGCTTGGAGAGAAAAATCTCCAACTCTCTTATGTCCAGTTAACCAGCAAAAATCCAGAAGTGGAAAGATGGCTCAAGGAGCAAAAAGCTACAGTTCAAGCCCCTGTACCTGCAAAAACAAACAAACAAGTAAATAAATAAAAGCTGAGTCAAGATGTTTGCAGTAAGAAGAATAACTCCAGCCAGTGTTAAGCAGCTCCCCAGACTTCGTAATGCATGTTTCACTCCCAAGTCTGTTTTGTGAATGAGCAAAATGACAGGTTAAAAGTCATGAGCTTTGTTCCACTGCCATAGTTACAATTCAGAGCCCTTCTGCAGCTAAGCTAGAACTCCATGCTGAATGGCTGCATGCTCTTTCTGTACACTGAGGCCTTGGAGAGATATAGTGTAAGTGATTTCTTTTACACAGTTTCATGAGCATAGGAAATAGTTGAGATGTTGCCTATTTACTCCATCGGGAATAAAATTTTCTTACATTGATTGTTACCATTAATATAGTGCCCCCTGCTGGGAAGTATTGGAATTTCCTCACTCTGTTCCCACAGACCACTATAAAGATTTTGCTGCCCCTTCAATGCAGCAATGGGAAATGGGGCAACTGGTCTCCCCAGCTGACTACCTGCTCCTTAGAGGCATGACCGATATATGACTTGTTCTTTGACTTACCAGTTTCCTGGGACAGAACAGACGTGTGGAATGATGGGTTGGATTGATAAATGCAGGATTTTGTGTGTCTGTGAGAGTTGTTGAGATTGTGCTTAAACATGTAATCTAAAGTCAGAGTAGCCCACAAGCAAATTTCTTATCATTTGAAGGATGTCCAAACGTACTCTCTAGTTCATTCTATGAATTAGTTATTTCTTTTTTTTAAATTGTCATTAAGTGGTTCTGTACAGGGGTTTCAATTCAACAAATCAGTTTATAAATATAATACATCTTCATCATTGTCACCCCTTCTATCATTCTCCCCAATCTCTCTCAACTCCACCCATGCCCTCAAGTTAGCTGGTTCCATTTTCACATGTGTACCTTGTCTGTAATGACTGTGTTTGCACACCAACTGATTATTCCTTGAGTTTAGTGCATTTAATAATTCTGCCAGGACTGTCTTTGGGTTTCTTCTAGTCATTCATCATGTCTCCCCTCCTAGTCAGTAGGGGCCATAGCTTGAGTGAGACACACAGGAATAAAGAAGATGACTTTAGGGTGAGTAGGGGTGACAGCCTGAGCAGGTGCCACAACTCTGGTTGAGTACATCAAAGGAAAGGTAAGGACAGAAGACCTCAAGAATAATCATGTATTCCACAAGTTCCATATATATGGCCCAACTCGGTACCAGACTAGACTCTGAAGAATCCACTTCATACAGCACATTCTAGACAAACATGTGTTTGCCTCCCAAGCAGCTCATTTCCACTTCCTGAGTCAGCTAGGCTGGCCTTCAAGTCCTACTTTGATCCTTCAGCTGAGGACACTTTATGTGCTGGGAGACCAGATTTGTTTTTCTTCCATCTAATTACAGTTCTGTACCTGTTATAATTCCTCCCCTCTACATCCACTTCCATACCTCCTCAGCCTCTGGTAGCCACTCTGATACTCACAAATCCTCTGAAGTCTGTTTCTTTAAACTACACATATCTGTGAGATCATGCGGTATGTATCTTTCTGTGTTGGGCTTATTTCATTTAACATAACCTCCTCCAGAAGTCCAGTCACAAGCCAGTGATAACATCCATTGATGGCCCAATGGTATCCCATAGCATGTATGGACTACAACTTCCTTTTCCATTTATCCATGGACACTTGGACGCTTAAGTTGATTTTTTAACTTGATGGTTATGAGTAACACTGCAAGAAATGTGGGAATGTTAGTACTTCCTCCATAAATGATTTCCTTTTATTTGGATATGTACTTGTCTGTTTTAGCTTTTGTAACAAAAATGCCCACAGCTGAATACTTAAGGAAGAAAAGATAACCTGTTTTCACTTAAAGTTTTGGAAACTTCAAGTCCAGGTTGGGTGGCTCAGTCTGCTTGGCTCCTAGAGGGCTCATCTTATGATGCTTAGCCTCATGGTAGATGTCAGAGATGGAGGGCTACATGGTGAGCCAGGGAACAAGGGGGTGGGGGAGAGTACAGAACAATGTACTCTTACAGAAATTCTGCAGATCTAGGTCAATGCTCCCAGTGACCTAATTACCTTCTACTAGGCCCCACCTCCTAGAGTCTTACCACTTCTACCAGCCACTATGGGAGCTACATCTCCTGCACAGGCATCTTTGAAGGGGTTGACCATTTCTAACTCAGCAAATCTAGCCCAGGCAAGGTAGTTTCTGGGTTGGATGGTAGTTCTGCTCTTAGTTGTTTAATCAGTCTCGGTACTGTTTTCCATATTGTCTGCATTTCTGATCTAGGAAACTGCATGTTTGTCTTTCTTATTTTTTTAAATGTTACCTATTATTTTCTTGTGTGTGTGTGTGTGTGTGTGTGTGTGTGTGTGTGTACTGGTACAAGGACTTGAACTCAGGACCTTGGACTTTCTTGCTTACAACTGGCAATCTCCCACTTGAGCTATGCTTTCAACCCAGAATTTTTGTGAATTCATTAGAGATGAGTATTGTTCATTTTTCTGTCTGGGCTGGTTTCCAATCACTATCTTCCAGATCTCAGCCTCCCGAAAAGCTAGGATTACAGATGTGAGCCAACAATACCTGGCTGTATTACTTATCAGTTTTAGAAGAGGTAGAATTTAAACCCATCTCTGTATTTTCAATGAGTTAAAGTATCCATACACACATACATTTGCAAACACAAGTACATATGTACACATACACGCACACACACACATACACATACACAAAGAAAGAGAGGGTCAAAGGGTCTCTTCTTTGAATTCTTTTTTTGTGTGCGTGTGCACGCATGAGTGTGTGTGTGTGTGTGTGTGTACGTGTGTTTGTGCCAGCATTAGGCCTGAAACTCAGCCTTTTGCCGTCACTTTGTTTTCTGTTTAAGGCTGGCACTTGAAGCATAACTCTACTTCCAGCTTTGTGCTAGTTAGATGGAAATAAGGGTCATTCAGATTTTTCTGCCTAGGCTGGCTTCAAACTAGGACCCTCAGCTCTCAGCTTCCTGAGTAGCTAGGATTACAGATATAAGCTTTGAGGATTCTTAATATTAAAGTTTGGCACTTGATAAACAGCATAATTTTGGGTCAGGTGTCACTCCCAAAGCAGAGCAAGAGAAGAAGATACACAAAGTTGAATGTGACCTGTTTTGATAAATTGAGAAGCCCTTCAAATCTGAAGTCCTACCACAGTGAGGGAAGAGGACAGTGGATTGGAAAGTTTCTCCTCTCCAGGAGGAAGCCTTCCCTCTCTGGAAGAGGTGTTTTGTCCCTGGTATGGACTGCTGTGTTCCTAGACCACCTAAATAGTAAGCTGCTGCTATAAAAAGCCATCCCCCTGAAAAGACACTGAATTGCTTGCTGAATGTGGAGCATTCCTGCTGATGACTGTAAAAGCTTGTTTGAGTTACAGCTAGGTGTTGGAATTCAAAAATAGAATGCATTCACTTTCACATTGTTTGGAATTAATTTCCTCTAAAACATGTCTTCAGGAGTGCATTTTGGTGCACACAATAAATAGCAAAGGAAAAGGACAATATTTTCCAGGAAATCAAACTGGACATGTTTATCATGTTGCTATTTATGAAATCTGTCTCTCTTTATTGATGATTATGTAACACCCTGCAATTTAGTTCTGACCTAATTCAAGAGATCTGTGCAGCAACAATTCTACCTAAGATGGCCTGAGTTCCTGACCACTGCTTGACCTTGAGTGTTGTCCCCTTCCTTTGTGGGCCAGGGACACAGGCCTGGCCTTGCTTTCATTGGCCCTGCCAGACCATGTTGGGTATGTTTGTTCAGAAGGATTGGTTGTGTGGAAATAGTAATGACATTCAATGAGGCACAATGAATGGGACTTGACTAGGGGGTGGGGATTTCTCAATGCAATGATTATGGGAATGGAGAGGTGAGCTCTGCCAGACATTGGTGACTAACTTGTAATCCTAGCTCCTTTGGGAGGCTGAGATCTGAGAATCCTGGATTAAATCCAGCTCAGGCAGAGAAGTCCAAGAGACACTTATCTCTAACCAAAAAGCCAGAAGTAGAGCTATGTCTTAAGAAGTAGAGTACAAGCCTTGAGTGGAAAAGCTAAGGAACAGTATCCAGGCCCTGAATTCAAGCTCCAGTAGAGGCACACACACATACACACACACACACAAACACACACAGGTATGCATACCTACACACACACACACACAGATATGCATACATACACACACACATAGGTATACACACACACACACACACACACACACACACACACACACACAATTGAGTCCTACCCAAAGAAATGTATTCTAGAATCACAGAAGTGCCAATACAGGTCAGAGAACAGTGATCAAGCTGAACATTGCAGACTAAGAAGAACTTGGACCCATGGATGTAGAAGCCTGGCGTTCCTACTGAAAGCAAAGATGGCTCAAGTGTGTCAATAGAGCGAGTCAGCATTACTGGAGTATAACCCACTCAGGTACTCATGGGGGATTATGACTGAGTGGAATCCTGGTTCATTCCGGTATGGAAACAATAGGAAAGGTGTGGCTGGGTGCTCAGGAGTGAAACCCTGGGAGAGGCAATGCAGTAAGTCAAGATTCCACTAATGAGTGTATTCAGGAGATGGACTGTGGCTGAGAGACAAAGTAACAGGAAGGCAAGAGGTGATAGTAGTACAGGTAATGAGATGAAGGAATACAGAAAAATCTATAAGACAAAGACATATATAAGTATGTGCCGAAACACCTAAGAATCTTCAGGGGCAGAGAGGGGAAAGAACAACGGGACTCAGCGGGATTAGGCCTCTGGGCATGCAGAAGTTCCTGGCTTATTACTTTTATTTATTTGTTTGTTTATTCATTCATTCACTCATTCATTTGTGCATTCATTCATTTGTTTGGGTTCTGGGGCTTGAACTCAGGGCTTCAATACTGTTGTTTAGGTTTTTTGCTCAACTCTGGTGCTCTACCACTTGAGCCACATCTCCACTGTTGGCTTTTGCAGGTTAATTGGGGATAAGAGTCTCACCAACTTTCCTGTCCAGGCTGGCTTCGAGCTTCAATCCTCAAATCTCAGCCTCCTAAGTTCTCAGCCTCCTAAGATCTCGGCCTCCAGTGCCTGGTTTCAACATGGTGTTTCTGGTGCAAGTTTTCATACCATTTTGCTACAGATGCATGCTGCCTCTCAATAGTTGAGGGAAGTTTTCCAACTTCGCTTTTCCTCAGTATTTACTTGACTCTGGCATTTTAAATACAAACAACTTTTAGAATTAGCCTAAATATTATATGAAAATTACATGTGAATAGCATATGAAGAGTTATTTCAAAGATCCTCAGGTCCTTAGTAGTAGAGCATGAACTCAGGGTCTGGGTATTGTCCCTGAGCTTTTTCACTCAAGGCTAGCACTCTAACATGTTGAGCCATAGCTCCACTTCTGGTTTTCTGGTGTTTAGTTGGTGATAAGAGTCTCACAGGATTTCCTGCTCAGGCTAACTTCAAACCACAATCCTCCGATCTCAGCCTCCTGAGTAGTATGAGCCACCAGTGCCCAGTTCTCCAAAAGACTTTCATGAATTTATATATTTTTTTGCATACCTGGATTGATTTGGTGCAAGCTTTATAACCTAGTGACTTTAAGTCACACTCTAACAACTTTCAAGGACCAGAATATGGTAAAATTCACTTAAAAGTTCCATCCTTCCCATGCTTTAGTTTATAAAATAGGCTCTATCTTGTGTCATGTTTCTATTTCATATATGTTGTTTCCTGTTTCACTGGATATGGGCTGGTCATCTTGCTGGTTTACTTTTCTAAGGCATTTTAATGTGCATTCTACAAGCACTCTATTTTCTACATGAATAAATAAATATCCATGTGCAATTTTAATTTGATTGCTGTTGAATGTTTAGATGACTTGTGGGAGAATTAGTCTGCTTCTAGGATGTTAATGTTGAACCTTGTTTGTAAATTACCTATTCAGAATAAAATGAATATTTTTGGGTTGGGTTTTTTTTGTTTGTTTTTGTTCTTGTCAGTCATGGGGCTTGAACTCAGGGCCTGGACTCTGTCCCTGAGCTCTTTCACTCAAGGATAGTGCTCTATCACTTTGAGTCACAGATCCACTTCCTAAAATGAATATTGAAGACAAACCTGTTGCTGAGCAGGGGGTGGTATTTTTAGTGGATAAATAAAAAGGATTATAAACAGAAATAAACAAGAGTGATTTCTGTCTTGGGTTTCCTTTGAAGGATTCAAATGTATCTTGACATCTCTGCAGCTGGGAGGTCAGGTGGGGCTTTGGCGCTGTTTCCCATCTTCAAGCTGCCCCTGTCTTCTGCTAAGTAAAGGGAAATATGGAACTGTACACAAAATAGATAGGAAAAGTGTTGCATGCAGTATGCTACATGTGGATATCCAGTTTTCCCAGCATCATTTAGGGAAGATGCTTTTTTCCAGCATATATTTTTAGTACTTTTTTTGATCAAGGTCTCCTATTTTATCTCTTTCATCTATGTGTCTGTTTGTATGCCAGTGCCAGGGCTTTCTGTTGGTTTGTTTGATCCTATGGCTCTGTAGTATAATTTGAAATCATGTATTGTGATACCGCCAGCATTTTTCTTTTTCTTCAGGACTACTTTTTAAATTTCAGTCTTTTCTGCTTCCTTATGACTTTCAGGATTTTTTTTCTATTTCTGAGAAGTGTATCACTGGAATTTTTTTTTATCACAATTACAGTGACTTTGTGAGTCACTGTTGGTAATTTAGCCATTTTCACAATACTAATTCTGCCACTCCATAAATATGGAAGGTCTATCTTTCCATCTTCTAGTGTCTTTAATTTCTTCAGTATTTTATACTTTTCACTGTAGACGTTTTTCACCTCTTCGGTTAGGTCTATTTCTAGGTTTTTATTTTTGAAACAATTGTGAATAGGATTGTTTGGATTCTGTTCTCAGCATGCTTGGATTATTGGTATATATATATATATATATATATATATATGTAGACTTATTTTTTTGATTATTGGTATATATATATATATATATACATATATGTATACGTATACTTATTTTCCTAGTCGATTTTGTACCTGATACCTTGTTGAAAGTGTTTCATCAGGTTGAAGACGTTTCTGGTAGAATCTTTAGGACCTTTTAAAGGTAAGATAACACCACCATCTGAAAATAGGGATAATGTGTAACTCTAGCATTTTCAAAACTTTGATTTTCTGACTTCCTGGTGCATGTACTCTCCCAGCACCTCTACCTTGTGCCGACTGAGACACAGCCCCTCTAATAGATGGGGGGCTATGGCTGCTCTGTCCGCCCTGTGCCTCTGTGCATGTATTTTCACGTGGCAGGATGGCTGCTGCAGAGAAATAGCTAGGGTGTCAGGGGACATGACAGGATGCCCTGCTGCTCTGCTTCTCAGAAGGTCATTGCCTTCTCTTGGCACAGCCCATAGCTTCTTGGGGTGTCTGTGTCCTTCCTGTGTGGTGGCAGATGTCACCTGCTCAGCTTGTACTCATTTTGAGTGTCACACACTGGAGTCCTCGCCTTCTGGGTCTCCTTGCATTCTGTGCTGCTGGGCACTGAAACTGTAGGGAAGAGAGACAGCAGTGGCTGTCCTCACTTACAAAGCACACACTCAGAGACCAAGAAGTGAGGACTTCAGGATTGTGACTAAGAGCCCTCAGTCATGGAGTTAGGAGCATCCACAGCTCATTAAGAGACACCTGTTGCTCACTCTGTGCTTCAGATGCATAAGAAGGCATAGAGATTGGGGAGGCATCCCAGGAAACAAAACACAGCGCTGGGCAGGGCAGGGTAGAGATCAATTGGAGCCAGATGTACAGGTGCTGGGGTGGAGAACTGGTAAAGATGGCAGAGGTGACCTAATGTCTAGGCTTTCTATTCACTGAAGATATAGTTTCTAAAAAAGCTACATAAACATAATGGTTTTAGGCTTTGCATATTTTTGGGGGGGGGTTCCGGTCATGGGGCCTGAACTCTGGGCCTGGGCGCTGTCCCTCAGCTCTTCAGCTCAAGGCTAGCGCTCTATAACTTGAGCCACAGCGCTACTTCTGGCGTTTTTCTTTTTGCTTATGTGGTGCTGAGGAATCGAACCCAGGGCCTCAGGCATGCAAGGCAAGAGCTCTACCACTGAGCTACCTTCCCAGCCCAGGCTTAGCATATTTTATGTAACTGTGTTCATTCTGGTGTAAAAAGTCTTCTTTGCTCTTATTAGTTTTCTTTTTCTATTTTTCTCCTTCCTCCACTTCTTTTTCTTACCTTTGTTTCTAAATTAATTTTATTAAGGAAAAAGTGTATAGATTCTAAGTGCAAGTTATCACATATCCCCTAGGTGGTAGTAAAGCACAAGTTTTTACTTTTTTCATCCTGGCAACTTGTTTTAAATAAAACGTGCTTACATTAAATATGAACTATTTGATTACCAAGTAAAACCGACAAATGAAAATAACATCAGTTCCACGTGGTAGCCAGAACTAACAAAACTTTCTCCTGTGACTTATTTTATGTCTGCACATTGGAACCAGACTGAAAAGTTTAATTTCTTGATTTTGTTTAGTAAGCCTTGCATCAGAAAATAAACATTTTTGTCTGTATTCTTCAAATTTATTTTTAATAGATATGTGATTTTGCACACATTTATGAGCCATTAGTGTGATAATTTGGTATATGAATGCAATAAAAATGTTAATGATCTGGGTGCTTGACAATTCTGCCTGTATTGTTAGCTACACAGAAGGCTGAGATCTGAAAATAGAAGCTCAAAACTAGCCCAGGCAGAAAAGTCTGTGAGACTATTTCCAACTGACTACCAAAAAGCTGGAAGTGGAGATGTAGCTCAAGGGGTAGAACACTAGCCTTGAGTGAAAAACCTTAGGAAGAGCACCCTGGCCTCAAATTCAAGCCCTTGTTATGGCATACACAACAGAAGGTAATGGTTGTATAATGTACGTGGATCTATCTATGTCTCTATCCATAGGCATAGACTCTTACAAACAAACCAAAGTTAAATGACCAACTGCATAGATGTCTGCCTACATAGCTGGTCCCTTTAAGGATACAGAATTGACTCTTGGTGTTAAAAGAAATGGGTATTTTTTGGTCTATGCACTGGACACACAGTGCTCTGAACAGACCCCTCCCTGTCCTCCTGCCAAATCTTTTCCACATGAAAGAACATTACTTTTTAGACTTTACTTCCCAGCATATCATAGTGAAATAGATCTGCCAAATTCCTGGGCAGAGGTTTGTGTACTGAGCCAAATAGATTTCTCTTGATTATAAATCAATCTGAGCAATTTTTAAATGTCCAGCAGATGGTACCATTGGAATTAAAATGGTGATAAATGAAGTTGCTAATGTTTCCTGTTAAGGTTTTTAGAAGGATGATTAATTTCATGGCAAGTATCTAAAGAAGTTGGTGAAACATGGCGATACAGATGAGCAGGATAAGGAAAATGTAATATCTGGGGTTTAGCAGGAGTCTACGTGAGTCTAGAAAGTTGAATGTGTTGAATGCTGGCCTGTTGTATAATATGTTTGCCAGTTTACTGAAGAATTTCAACACCTTCCTGTGAGGACCCTGAGAATAATCAGGAGCTCCTTTCCAATCACAGCTGCAAACTCAGATATTTCTCTCTCTCTCTCTCTCTTTCTCTCTCTCTCATTAGGCCTTGTTCTCCTAAACCTGACCCTGAAGAGCTTCATTATGCTAAGAAAATCTAGAACTGGATGTTGATGGCTCATACCTGTAATCCTAGCTGCTCAGGTGGTTGAGATATGAGGATAACAGTTTGAAGCCAGCTTGAACAGGAAAGTCCATGAGACTCTTTTTTTCCCCAGTGAACTAGCAAAAAGCCAGATGTGGCGCTGTTGCTCAAGTGGTAGAGTTCTAGCCTTGAGAGAAAAAGCTGAGGAACAGACCCCAGGTGCTGAGTTCAAGCTCCAGGATTGACACAGAAGAAGAGGAAGATGAGAAAGAAGAAGAGTAGAAGGAGGAGGAGGAGGAAGGAGAGGGGGGAAGAGGAGGAGGGGGGAGGAGGAGAAGGGGAAAGAGGAGGAGGGGGAAGAAAGAAAGGAAGAAAGAAAGGAAGAAAGGAAGGAAGGAAAGAAGGTAAAGCAAAGGAAAAATTCAGGACAATTGTACTCTTTCTAATACAATAGTAATCATTTTTTGAAAAACATTGTGTTTATTTGTGCATATTATGTTGAACTGGACTCTTTGAAATTACAGAAATCAAAATAAAGTAATAAACACATACTATAAATTCTTAGGTACTTGCAATTTTCTCCCCTAAAGTTTTTTTTTTTTTT
>NW_012267309.1:72289-76665 GCF_000151885.1 Dipodomys ordii
TGCCCGGGCTGGCTTTGAACCGCGATCCTCAGATCTCAGCCTCCTGAGTAGCTAGGATTACAGGCGTGAGCCACCAGCGCCCGGCTTCCCTAAAGTTTTGACACAACAAAACTCCTTGAAGACACCCGAACAGGTTTAGTGCACTTTCAGTGGCTTACAATCCATTTAAAAAAGAGACAATAGTTGAATAATTTTTTTAATTACTGGCATGAAATAAAAATAAAAGAAAAATAAAATACTGCACTTTAAACACACTCATTTTGGGAGGAGGCAGACCTGCACCTCAGTGACGCATATCCAGGCTCAGTGAGCTTCGCAGAAGAATGCTCAGCCATGGGCCCAGTTTTCCATGGGCCCAGCTTTCCCTGCAGTTTCTCTAAATGCTCTAACTGGGATTCAGCAGGAGCCTCTCCTCCGCCTGTCTTCTCAGGAAGTCAGTAACCATTACAAAATACTCTACATCTAGGTGTAACAACAATAAGAGTTTTGTCTTAGGGAAAACCTGGAGACTCTGATATTCATCTACTTCCTTCCTGAGATGTGTTTGCAAAAAAATGCAACTCTTTCCTTCCCCTTTCTTTTCCCTTTCTCCCTTTTCTTTCCTTTTCCCCTCTTCCCTCCACCTCTACCCCTACCACCTCTTTCACTTTTTCTTTCCAATTCAAGGATTTCATGTTTTTTCTTACAGCTGGGGCACTCTAGCACTTGAGCCATAGCTCCCAATTTGCCCTTTAGTTGAATAGTTGAAGCTATAGTCAGACTTTTCTGCCCTGGCTAGCCCCAATGTTTGACCCTCCAGAGTTTAGACTCCTGAGTTTGAGCCTCTTGTGTCTGGTTCTTGCTTTCCTTAATGCTTTCTTTCTCTCTTTCTCTCTCTCCCTCCTTCCCCCCCCCTTTCTCTTTCCAATTTCTCTTAGACACTTGTCATTGGGTTTAGGGAGTTACTAGAAAATCCAAGATTATCTCCAGTTCCATAATTGCATTTCCTCAAAATATCATTTTCCCACCAGGCACTGGTGGCTCACGCTGTAATCCTTGCTACTCAGGAGGCTGAGATCTGAGGACTGTGGTTCAAAGACAGCCCAGGCAGGAAAGTTCATGTGACTCTTTTTTTGGGGGGGCGGGGGTGGGGCCTGGTCGTGGGGCCTGAACTCTGGGCCTGGGCGCTGTCTCTCAGCTCTTCAGTTCAAGGCTAGCGCTCTTACCACTTGAACCACAGCGCCACTTCCGGCTTTTTTTCTTTTTGCTTATGTGGTGCTGAGGAATCGAACCCAGGGCCTCATGCATGCAAAGCAAGTGCTCTACCACTGAGCCACCTTCCCAGCCCCACCGTGAGACTCTTTATTGGAGAATAAACCACCAGAAAACTGGAAGTGGCGCTGTGGCTCAAGTGGTAGAGTGCTAACCTTGAGCTGAAGAGCTGAGGGACAGTGCCCAGGCAACCCCCATGACCAAAAAAAAAATTCCTTTTTCCAAATAAGATGATATTCTTGGCTCTAGTCATTTTAATATCTTAGTTCTTTAGGGGAGAGACACCATTCATTTATGCATGCATACATTTAACAATGTCACAACAGGCAATGTTGAATATTCCCTTCACTAAATTTAAATTTAAAATTTTGATGTGCCTCATATCATTTATTTCACCTTTGCTGATGGTTATAAGGTTACAGATTATGAACTGTTGCCTGCAAATGAATCTGTAAACAGGGAATGAGAGTCCCATCAGAATAAGCTCAGATGTCATCACAGTATGCAGTTAAAGAGAGGAGTAGTAGCGAAGGGCGCAGAAAGGATATTATTCAATATGTCACATTGGAAGGACAGATATTGCGATTTAGTATCTAGAACTCACCCAATGAGACCCCAGTACAATGAAAAGTAAATCGCTAAATGTAACAGTAAATATATTGATTGCTCCCCTCCCCCGTCATTTAGCTAACTTAAGTAATAAATAAGAGGAAATTTGGGGAACTTGTTTGAAGATTACCTATTCCTATCTGAGCAGATGCATGTTTAAGGATATGATCTGGAATGGATTTTCTCTACTTTATCTTCCTTCTCAGATTTTAAATAACTCCCTTACTAATTACATAAGTGCATCCACTGTCTGCCAGTAGGTCTATTATCTAGCTCTATCCCTTATCCGCAGGCTTTTCTATCTTAGCTGTTAAAGTCTATTCACTTTTACTGGGTTGCATTATCAGAGACTAGGATTTACTTCTGGAGTATCTAACACGATCTAAATGCATATCTCTAATAACTTTATTCCACAGAAAAAATAAAAATAGTAATTACAAATATTAATTACAAGAATTCCAGGGGACAAGGAAATGGAGCAAATGTTTGTTAAACGATACAATATTTTAATTACATAGTAGGAAGAAGCTCAACTATTAACTTTAAAAGAAGAACACTGTATACTTGAAAATCATTTTAACTGTTTAACTGAAAAACATTCTAACTGTTCTCACCACTAAGAAGGCAAGAATGTCAGGTAATAATTATGCTAATTTGATCTAATTGTTCCACAGTGTGTGTGTGTGTGTTTGTGTGTGTGTATGAGTGTGAATAGCATAGTAACGTGTTAAATGCTTGATCCACAGCCAATGACCCTGTTAGGAGGTAGTGGAACCTTTAAGAGGCAGAGCCCAATGTGAGGTCTTCAGGTCATTGAGATCATGTCCTTAAGGGGAATCTTTTACCTCAATTTCTTCGACTTTCTTTCTGTCTCTTTCCATCCAAGAGGTGAGTATAAGGTTCATCCTGGGAAAACAGGACAGACTCCTCTCTCCTCTTGGTTAAGTTTTTGCCCAGAACCTGCATCACCTAGGTAACTGGCGCACCTGGAAGCAGTCACCACCCCCTCCTCTGAGGTCACATCTGGGGCTGCTCCCCAAGGGACTGTGGGAGAGTCCCAGGCCCTGAGGTCTCATCAACTGCATCCAGTGTGGCCACACCTTTTCCCCACCTGGCCACACGTGGCTGCACCTTCTCCTTGGCCCTGGCCTAGATAAGTCCTGGCCTGGGGGTGGCTCACCCCTTTTGGCCATGTCCTCTCTACCATGCACAGCAGGGGTGGCAGTTCAGTAATAAAATAAACTTCTCTTTCCTGCCTGAATACTGTGTGGTGGTGTCTTCATTGGCTACCAAATTAAAACTACCTATTTAATTTACCTTACAGGGAGCATCTTTTTATCATGTACTTCTGCCCTGACGTATTGCCTCTCCAGATTCCCAAAACAATGGGCCAATTAATCATGAGTCGAACATACAAAGCAGTACACCAAAGGAAACCTTTCCTCTTTGTAAGTGGATTGCCTCAAATACTGGTTACAGTGATGGAAAGATGACTAATACACAGAGACACACACGCACAAACATACACCAACACACTTTTTTGTCAATTTAAAAATAGAACTAACTTTAGGAATGGAGAGTCTGCATTATTATTCCTAATGAGTTGCTGAATGATCCAATTGGATTGATTTCCAAGGCAGTACAATAATGCATTTTTCATCCTTTAAAACTGATTTTGTTCTAGCAGATCGCAAACAAAGAAGTGTCCAAAGAACTGATTTTTTTATTATGAAAATACTGTACAGGGGTTACAATTACATGGTCAAGATAATGAGTACATTTCTTATCAAGCATTATAGTCTCCTCCTTTGTTTCCCCTTCCCATCCCTTCCCATCCTCCCCCCACTCCCCCACCCAGTCTTCCCTTTCTCCCCTCCCCCCCACCAAAGTTGTAAAGTTTGTTTTCAACATAACGACTTGTACATCTCATTGTTGCAATGGGTCCACCTGTATTCCTATTTAAACAATTTGTTTTTCCCCTTCCCCTCCACAAATTATACCAACATCAAATACAGTGAAAGCAGGGGGTATATTGTGGGGGAGGGACATACAAAGCAACAAAGAAATAATCTTATAAATGCGTTAGAAACAATCGCATGAAAGAAAAAAAACATTCGAATACATATCTTAGGGTTCATTTCCCTAACATCAACTTATCTGACCTTTTCTACTTGACTCATACATATACTAGATATTGTAAGTAAGGGAAACCATGGGACCTATGTTTCTTTGGGCCTGGTTTACTTCACTTAATATAATTTTTTCCAAGCCTTTCCATTTCCTAACAAATGGGGCAATGTCATTCTTTCTGATGGAGATATAGAATTCCATTGTGTATATATACCACATTTTCTTGACCCATTCATCTACTGAGGGGCATCTGGGTTGGTTCCATATCTTAGCTATAGTAAATAATGCTGCAATAAAATAGTCGTGCTGGTAGCTTTAGTGTGGTCTTGTTTGTGAACATTTGGGTAAATGCCCAAAAGTGGGATTGCTGAGTCATAGGGGAGCTC
>NW_012267309.1:77000-107933 GCF_000151885.1 Dipodomys ordii
CTTGCTAGCTATATCCTTTGCCATGCAGAAGCTCTGCAATTTCATGCAATCCCATTTGTCCAACCTTTCTTTGATTTGTTGTGTTTCTGGGTCTCTATTCAGAAAATTTCAGCCTGTGCCAACAAGACCTAGGGTTTCTCCTATTCCAACCTGTAATGTTTTCAGAGTGTCCGCTTTTAAAACCTGAGTGCCATAACTTGAGGCTAGGGACAGGAGGAGGAAAATAAGGGAAAATGAGAGAACATGAAGGAAGGGAAAATGAAGGAAGGAAGGGATGACATTGTACTCATAACAGTAATTGTAATCCCTTTGCACAACTACTTAAGAATAAGAATAATAAAAATAGATTTAAAAAACCCAAACCAAATATAATGGCTGTCAACTGTCCCCCATCCCATCCCCCCCCCAAAAAAAAAGAAACCTTAAAATATCCCAAATGCTAGGTGTTCGTGGCTCACGCCTGGAATCTTAATCAAAAGGTGTCCTGACCCGCAGAACTTCAACGAGGGCAGTGAACCTAAGCGAGAAGGAATGAAGGGACAAGAGACACAAAGATTGACAGCAAGACAGGGATTCTGATCAAGCTGCAAATTTTTATTTTTCTCACAGGGTTATTTATATGCTTAGAATAAGGAAGCTTTTTCATTGGCCATAGCAGCTGCAGGATATTTGCTTAGGGCAGTGTGAAAAGGTGGTCATTAGCAGCTACAGGGTGTTTGTTTGGGGCAGGATGAAAGACCAGGATTCTGTAAACAGCCTCAAGATGTTCCAGTGAGATAGTCAAGCTTATCATGTTGAGAGACTCCCTTTTGGCTCCTGAGAAAAGGCTAAAATCTGAGGATCCAGGTTTGAAGACAGCCCAGAGAAAGTAAGTCTGTGAGACCCTTATCTCCAATGAATCACCAAAAATCCTGGAAGTGGAGCTGTGACTCAAGTGGTAGAGCCCTAAGCCTTGAGCACAAAAGCTCAGGAGCAGTATCCAAGCGCCCCAGACTGAGTTCAACCCCCCCCCCCAAGACTGGCAAACCAACCAAACCAAAACAAACAAAAACCTGGGTGCCTAAGAGGGGCTAAGGGTCCACTTGCAGCTGCATTGCAGCTCTAAGTTGGAAACCTTCTCATCCACGTGAGGATGACAAAAGTTGTGAGATGGCAAATAGGAAGGCTTTAGCACATGTGCATTATGCTCTGAGGGCTCAGCACCTCAACCACATAGATCCTGGCTGCCTGGCTCCCTGTGCTTCTTTTAAGGGAAGTATAATCTTCCGTGCTCAGGAGATACTGAAAGACCCCAGACTCACTGGGATACTTTCTTCAACGGGAGGGCACCCCAGGAACCAAGACTCCAAACCAGTAGATGCAATAAGCAAGAGGAGTTTATTTGGCGTTTGCGCAAACGGGCTCTCTGTCCCAAGCAGACAGGGAGCCCCGAGCAGCGGTTACAAGCCTTTTTAAAGGCAAAAACCATACTTGGCTCATGGTTGGTCTATAATTGGTTGACATTTGACCCGGTTTATGGTCTGGCCAGGTGGTCATTGTTAAGGTTTGTCCCACGGATGGCTTAATTAATCTGGAACTGAAGAACATGTACTATCTATAACCGCTGTCCTTGTCCTGGGTGGGCTGATATCTGGACATCTGGGCCGGCCAATATCCTTGAGTCACTGCCCATTTTTATTTCCCAAGGAAAAGGGGGTCTGAATGCAAGCATATTTACAGAAGCAAAATCAGCAGTTAGCAAGTTAATAATGGTAATGGTGAAGTGAGGTTCCTAATTTTTAACCCTTCAATACCAATCTTAGGCTGGAATAAAGAAAATGTTAGTGGAAAGATCCTCAGCTTTCCTCACTTTGGGGAAGCTGGTGGCTTATTTTAGCTCTTCCTTTCTCAAAAGAGCACACATTGGATGTCAGGGCTGGGGTTCTGTTTCAACCACACTGACTACCTGAGGGTTTATGACATAAAAGGAGGAAATCAAGCAGCCTCAAGATGAATCTGTTGGTGATTGTACCTTATTGATAATATCCATTTCTTAAAAGTACATGTTGTGCATTACACCCATGCATACTTATTATACACAGTCCATGTTTGAAGAACAAATTGTTCATTATATTTCTTGATTGATCGATCACCAGTAAATCAGGAGATCAAAAAAAAAGTAAGAAAGAAATTGTTCTTTCATTCAAGAGCTCACAAGTTTGCAAGGGGAGGATGATTTATAAATACGTGATTAAAAACAGAGAGCAGTATTGCTCTCTGGTTTTTTTTTTTTTTTGTTTTGTTTTTTTGCTAAGCAGTATCGCAAACACCGGACCAGGATTGTCTGGCTCATTTAAGTCATGCGAACACATTCACCTGTCTTAAGGGCAATTGCCAGTGATGTGGAGACAGTGTAGGTCTGGTGGAGGTTTGTGTATTGGAAGCCTTGTCCTCACTGTGGCTTATTGAGGTGCAGGGACCTGTTAGAAAAGGGGTTAAGGGGCTGGGAAGGTGGCTCAGTGGTAGAGTGCTTGCCTTGCATGCATGAGGCCCTAGGTTCGATTCCTCAGCACCACAAAAGCAGAAAAAGCCGGAAGTGGGGCTGAGGCTCAAGTGGTCTACAGCTGAAGAGCTGAGGGACAGTACCCAGGCCCAGAGTTCAGGCCCCACGACCAACAAAAATAAATAAATAAAAAGAAAATAAAAGGGGTTGAAGTGCCCAGATAACCAGATGATTAGAGGTATAACTCTAGAAAGGACTGAGAGAGTTCTTCTGGGTCCCTAGTTGGTTCTCTTGAAAATGGGTAGTCATAGCAATCAAGACTAGTCTCCCTCTCCATTCTCTTGCTCCCTGTCTGACCACAGGACCACTTCTGCCTGTGATCTTCTCTCACTGTGACATCTTCTGTCATGAAGTTTTCAACAGAGGCCAAATGAACTGGGCAGGGAGGGGTCTCATCCAGCCATTTAGCCTCCCAAATTACCTTTTTCATGCTCTGGCCTTGGAGCTTGGATTTCAGTTATGATACTTCCCTGAGCTCTTACTTTTAGGCAGCACTCTGGGTTTTTTAGGCCCAGTAAATATTAAAGAAAAAAAAATGGAGAACTAGCCACTGGCTTGGTGAACTTTGAACCTTGATCCTCCCGCTCCCCCATCTGCTACCTACCAATTGTTTTTTCTAAATTTATTTTAGCAAAAGCACATAGTATTGTATTTACCACCTAAACTGTGATTGAGTTTGTAATAGCACTGAATACATTTACACTCATTATACATTATATTTTATATAAATGTGATATCATATTTAAATGGTGGTCTGATCTCCAGGACTCATTCATCTTGTAGATCTGAAGCTCTGTGCCAATCAGACACCCACTCCTCACGTGTAGCCCCAGGAAACAACCATCTACTTCCAGTCTCCCTGGATGTGACTAGTCTGTATACATGAAATAGTATTTTTCTGATTTGGTGTTGGATTATTTCTCTGATCACAGTGCCTCTATGTCAGAGTATGCTCCAAGAACATCCTATCATTCCAAAACTGAATATTTTATTCATTATTCTAACAACATTTTATCATGTATATTTTTTCATTATTTATTTATCAGTGAGTACCTGACTGGCTTCCATCTCTTGGCTATTCTCAGTAATATGTCTATGAACTTAGCCTTTTCATAGCATCTGTTTAATTCTTTTAGGCATATGCCCAGAAGTGAGATTGCTGAGTTGTATGTTTATTCTAGTTATTATTATTATTATTATTATTGTGTGTGTGTGTTTGTGTGCTGGTACTGGGACTTGAACTCAGGGCTTGGTTCTCACTTGACTCTTGCTTGGCCTTTTCTGCTCAAGACTGACATTTTACCACATGACACACAGCACTCTTTCCAGCAATTTTTTTTGGTGGTTAATTCTCCAATAAGAGTCTCACTGACTCTCTTGCCAGGGCTGGCTTTGAAGTATAATCCTCAGATCTCAGCCTCCTGAGTAGCTAGGATTACAAGCATGAGCTAACACTGCCTGCTGAATTCTATTTTTGTTATTTTGAGAAACAGTCAGTGTCTTCTATAGTGGGAGGGAATCTTTTCAAGTTACAACATCAGAGGCGAGGATTCTCATTTCTTTAGGTCCTCATCAATCATGCTTATTCTCTTCTTCTGACAATGGCTGACCTGAGGTGATACTATTTATTTTTAAGTGTTCTCCTAGCTACCTACCACACCATGTCCTCATTTTCACTTGTGTTCAACAGGACAGATAGAGTGGATGTGTCTGCTCCATCTTTTCCAAGGTCACAAACCATATTGTGTTTTAATGGATTTGTGAGGAAGGAAACGGATTCCCCTCTATGAATCAAAACCACATGAACCTTGGAATTAAAACTTCTCAGAGTTTGTGAACAGATAACACAGATGTTCAAGCTAGGCAGATGTAGGCTCCTGTATAACATTTGTCTATATGTCTTGGCAAGTGTATCCCCCTTGACAATAAGGACAAACATAAATGATACAATCTGTAGTTTGGGGATGCTGCATTTCCTTGAAGTCTCTGAGATTTCAGGCAGGAACAGGTTTATGTGACCATGTGAAGTGAGTGGAGAAAGTTTCAGTTTGGCTCTGCTATTAACAAATTACAACTGGTGATTGACAATCCTCTTTCAAGATGATACACTTTCATAGGGTGAAATGACTCAGGAAAGGCTTTGCTCTTCCCCTACTGTTTTTAATTAATTGTTTGATTAATTAATTTGTGTGCTGGAACTAGAGCTTGAACTCAGGATCTGGACACTCCCCATTAGCTTTTTCTCTCAAGTCTGACATTCAACTTGAAGGATGCCCCAAGTGCTGGCTAATTGAAGGTGAGAATTTCATGGACTTTCCTGCCCAGGCTGGCTTCAAACCATGATTCTCAGATCTTGGCTTCTGAGTAGTTAGCATCATAGGTGTGAACCATGGTACCTAAGCTCCCTTTGTGACTCTTGAAAACATCAATCAAAAGTTAAACATCCCACAGGACTTTTTGGTACTATTTGACAAACCAAGCAAAGTTGAATCTAAGAATGTGAGATGGATGGGCAAGCTTCCTGTTTCCTGAATTTATTATTAATCAGCAATTGATTCATCGCAAGCATCTGGTCACAGCAAAGGGAATTCTCCTCAGCAAGTTTAGGAAATGTTCCCTCTTTCTTTAGCAAGAGAAATATATCCACAATTGCTGTCATCTTAAAGGAATAGATTTAATTGGAATTTGTGAGGGACATTATATTCTTTTACCATGCAGATTTTTTTTCTTTTTTGAGTACTGCCTACAGCTCTTTTGAGGTACTTGTGCTCACAGTTGTTTGTTTTTGGAAATTATTACTCTCCTAGTAAGGTATATCTTCCAGAAATGGAGGGTCATTATTCTCAAGAAGGGTTTGGCTAATTTTCTTTTATGTGTGTGCCAGCATTGGGGCTTAAACTCAGGTCTTTGTCCTCTCTTAGCTTTTTTGTTCATATTGGATGCAGTATCATTTGGGTTGTTCCTGCCAGTTAGTTGGAGATGGAGCCTTGCAGAATTTTCTACCTGGGATCACTTTGAGCCATGAAAAATCTCCTGGCTTCAGCCTCTTGAGTAGCTAGAATGACAGGTGTGAGCCAACAGCACTTAACAATAATTAGTGTTAGTTACAGGTAAAGTTCAGTATCTATGCAACTGTGTCTGCTGGTTTGTCGTATTCTGCATTACTTTTCTTATGGGCAACTGTGTTAGTTCTCTTGGTTAATGTTAGAGGACACTGGCGACCATGCTGCTGAGAAGCTATGCTTCTCAGTTTTCCTACCCTGAGGGGGCTCTCTCCTCTGGGATCAAAGAAGGAAGAGCCATTCTGAAGCTTCTAAGGGGTAGATCACAAGAAGTGTGCAGCATTAACCTGGGTTTCTTAATATTTGCCCTGGGGGAGATTTTGCTGTGGAAAAATTATGAACATGCTGAAATGTCTGTGGCTAGAGGGAAGATGATCACGAAACCTGTCTCCCCTGAGTGAAAAGCTATTTGTATGTTGAGCTCCTGAGCATTCCAGTGACTCAGCCTTAGTCATATCTGACTGCAATGGCAGGAAGGGTCCTCCCGGGGGCACTGCTGAGTCACATCAAACCACGGGGCCTGCAGAGAGAAATTTCCATTTCAATTTTTTGAAATCATTTTATTAGCATATATTAGTTATGCAAGGAGCTTTCATTGTGATATTTCCACACATGCATACAATATCTCTTGATTAAATTCACTTCCTCTGTCATTCTCCTTCATCCCTTTTCCTCTTCTTAAAACAATTTCAACAGATTTCATTTTTTTGAAATTTCACGTATGTATGTAAAGTACTTTGACCATAATCACCCTCTTTCACCAGATCAACTCACTCTCTCTCCTTGATTCTTCCCCTGGTAGCCAGCTCCCAGGAGGACTTGTAGTGTTGGTGCTTGATATACAGTGATGGGTAAAGGCAACACCTAACAAGTCTGCCTTACCTAAACCCTCTGATCAAACTGTAGAATCGGAGTCAAGAACACTGAGTAATTGTTTTTCCCATTTTCTTTTCCTCTTTCTTTTCTTAGAGACATTCCTTTTACAACTCCAGTTTCTCTGAAGTTTGCTGGCTCCTCTCTAAACCATATACAAAGATAGAATTCTTAACATCAACTCAATTGCATGCTGGGATTCCCTTTTTTCTTGGCTCCCATGTTTATTACCGCATCCATATATTACTTCATATGCATATATGTATGTATACGTGTGCATATATATGTAGATGATTATTTTGCCATTGTCAGGAATACAGATGATAGCTAATTGGAAATTTTCTTTGGACCACTATATGATCTCTCTTCTTTTGTGTCCACATTTTTGTAGAAGTTATGTTCACGCATATGTCTTCAAGAGGGTGAGGGGAGGGCACAGAACTTGAGCGCGAAAAAGTGTAGCAGTGGAGCACACTGGACACTGATGAAAGTGAACTCTGCAACTTGTGGGTAGAGATGGCAGGGAGGGACTAGGACAGAGTGAAGGATAAAAAGACATTGTATGAAAGGAAATGTACTCATCCCCTGGCTCATGTAATTGTAATCTCTCTGTACACCACCTCTATAATAATAATAATAAAGTCAATTAATTTAAAAAGAAAACAAGTTTTGTTCATGGTATCCTGAAGCTCTGGAGATTCTCTTTTATTTAAATGTTTTTTATTGTGGAAATACTGTACAGTGGGGTTACAGTTACATGAGCAAGGTAATGAGTACATTTCTTATCAAACATGGTTGCCTCCTCCTTTGTTTTTCCCCTACCATTCCTTCCCTCTCACTTCCACGATTATACTCCCCCCCCACCTCCCAAGCCCCTCTCCCTGACCCCTCCCACCCCCGCCTAAATTGTAAAGTTCGGTTTTCAACATAGTGTCTTCTACATTTCATTGTTGAAATGGGTCAACCTGTATCCCTATTTAAACATTTTGTTTTTTCCCTTCCCCTCCCCAAATTATACCAACACCAAATACAGTGAAAACTATTGATTTAAGAGTAAAACACTAGACTGTCTGTTCTGCACTCTGTGAGTAAAGGTAAGAGTCTTGCTTTGGTGCAATAGAAAAGTTGAAGATCAAAGTCAAATGTTCACAATGACATTAACAACAGCAGTCAATTCTTAAATAAAAACCAGAGAATGTTGTAAACACTTGGAAAATTAGGTACTTCAATGAATCAGGAACATGCTGTCATGCACCCATTAAGTCAATAACAATTCTGCGGATTCAAAGAAGGGAAGTGCAGTTGGGCCCTGGCAAGTTTCCACTTACTGGGCTAAGCTAAAGGGCTGTTAGCTTAACCCCCCTGGAAAAGTAAAGCAAGATTCCAGCTCTAGTCTTCTCTCTCCAGTTACTTGACCATGAGCTTCCTCGTGGGCATGGATGCTGTCTTACTTCACATTATTAACCCATGAGCAGCTACTTATTAATTCTCCTTTGTATACTTTTTGGGATTAGACCCCAGATGGAAGTGGGAATTTCAACATAGTCAATGCAGTACAGTACAGACTTTCGCCTACTCCTGGGGTTTCAGAAAAAGCAAAATAATAACAACATGAAAACAAATCTAGTTTAATGACCTAAACATGTTATTCTTGTCAACTGCTCTTCCCACCCCCTGCCTTCCCCTCAAAAGGACTAGTCATTACATTTTTTTTTCTCTTGGGGTTGAAGTTTTTTAGCTCAGTGGTAGCATGTATGTGGGAGACTCTGGGTTCCACTTCTAGGGACCCTACCATAAAGAATTTTCTTTTTTCTTTCTTTCTTTTTTTTTTCCTGGGGGCAGCAGTACTAGAGCTTGTATTCAGGGTTTTGCCCTCTTACTTATCTTTTTACTTTAAGGCTGATGCTTTGTCATTTGAACCATGGTTCCACCTTTAGCTTTTTCCTGGCTCATTAGACATAAGATTCTCATGATTTTGTCCCCAGGCAGGCTTCAAACCACATTTCTCCAATTTCAGCCTCTTGAGTGTCAGGATTATAAACAGTGGCCACCAGCATCAATGTACATTTTATGAGTCATCCTAACTTCCAGAGAACACATATCTACCTCAGACGGTTATTAGCAAAACAAAGGCCTCAAAATTTGACATTTCTCTTAAAAGGTGTCCTAATCCTTCTACGTAGCTGAGAAATCATAGAGGTATTATTTAACTGGAGAGGTTCAATCTCTACCAATTTCTTGCAAGACTTTCAAAGAACAAGACTTTTAAAAGAAGGGAAACACTTGGGCTGGGAAGGTGGCTCAGTGGTAAAGCACTTGCCTTGCATGCATGAGGCCCTGGGTTTGATTCCTCAGCACCACATAAGCAAAAAAGAAAAAAGTCGGAAGTGGCACTGTGGCTCAAGTGGTAGAGCGCTAGCCTTGAGCTGAAGAGCTGAGGGACAGCGCCCAGGCCCAGAGTTCAGGCCCCATGACCAGACCCCTCCCCCCCAAAAAAGAAGGGAAACACTTGAATCAAGATTAACAAGACAAATATCAACACAAAGAGATATAGTGTATGCCAGTTCCATAGAAGTGCATGTACTGACAATAAATGGATTACTCATAAGAAAGTAATAGTGTTGGGGTATTTCACCACTTTACTTTTGGCTCATTCATGGCTACTGAAATTCCTCTAGCTTGAATATAGTTATAATATTCAATGATTACATGTGAAAATGGAACCATGTATCTTGAGGAGATGGGTGGGGTTGGCAGAGATGAAGGGGAATGACAAGATGCATTGTACTCATAAACTGACATGTCGAATTGAACCAAGATGCATGCCTAAATGTTGCAGAGAAAAGATATCAGTTTGCTTTAAGCACATTCAAAGGTTCTACACTAGTAGAACCAAGATGCATTGTACTCATAAACTGACATGTCGAATTGAAACCCCTCCATACAATGACCTGAAAATAATAAAAAGAAATTAATAAATATTTTAAAAATTCCTCTAGAAATCTATCCTCAGGATATTTTTAAAAGGTAATATTTAGGGATATAAAATAGAGAATTAAGATAATAAGCCAGTGTGTTATTATTTCAGGACAATACAACACCGTCCTGAGGATGGCCTCAGAACTCTGCAGAGTTTATTCATTGTCCATTATATATGGACAACTTAATAGGACACACTTTCATATGAAGCAGCCATATCATCGTGCTAGGTTTATAGTCCTACATCTAAAGAGTCATGCACATCATCATTAACCACTAGTGTAGAACCTTTGAATGTGCTTAAAGCAAGCTGATATCTTTTCTCTGCAACATTTAGGCATGCATATTTTTTGTTATTTTTGTGCCAGTACTGGAGCTTGAACTCAAGGCCTCCTGTTTTCCCTTGGCTTTCTCCCTCAAGGCTAATACTGTACCCCTTGAGCCACACTCCACTTCTGGATTTTTTGGTGGTTAACTGGAGATAAGCATCTCATGGGACAGTGATCCTCAAATCTCAGTCTCCTGGGTAGCGAGGAGTACAGGCATGAGTCACCTGCACTAGGCAGGCATACACTTTTAAGTGATGTTGGTTAACTTGTAATTCAATTCCTGGGGGAAGCGAAATAGTATTTATGCATATTATTTTCATTTTTTCACAGGAAAAGCATTTGTCAGGAGGCATGTATGGAAACTGACCTCAGTGCAGGGTTAATTCTCTCATCACTGTCAGGATGCTGGTGCTTCCACAAAGTGGACAACACCACTTCCCTTTTCTTTCTGAGGACAAGGAATATATTCACCTGGCTGTGAAAGGATCTATTACTACAGACCATCTGCAACTCTAGCTTTCCAGGAATAAAAAAATCTACAGGGGGCAGGTGCCTCAGTCCCCATGAGACTTTTTAATCTCCAGATGAATGAAGAAAGGGTGAGCAAATACAGCCATAAATAGATGATTTATACGAAAATGCATATTCAATATATGTGAAAATGGAACCAGGTAACTTGAACAGATGGGTGGAGTTGGGTTGGGAGAGATGGGGGGAATGATGGGAGAGATAACATTGATCAAGATGCCTTGTTCTTATGAACTGATCCGATAGGTTGGAATGACAACTACTTATAGATAATTAAAAAAAAGATTAAAAAAACCCTAAAAGATGCTAGTAGAAAACCACTCCCTCCAGTATATCATTTCCTTCTGATATATTTCCTTTTCTTTTCTTTCTAGTACACAAGCTTGAATTCAGGGCCTCAAACCCTCAGCTGGTGCTCTCCCACTTGAGCCATGCCTCCAGCATAGTATTTGCTGGTTATTTAGAAATGGAGTCTCATAGACTTTTCTGTTCTGGCTGGCTTTGAACTTTGATTCTCTAGGTGTCAGCCTCCTGAGTACCTAAGATTACAGGTGTGAGCCCCCGTGCTCGACTCTTCTGATTTGTTTTTCTATTATGTACCCTTTCTGACAGGGGGCTAAAGAAAATGCTACTTTCTTGAGCTAAGCTTTTTTAGAATTGACAATTGCTTTTGCACTTGAAACATCTTCATCTTCCTCAGGGAGCCTTGGAATAGCTGTCCCTATATTTGCATATGTTAATTTCCCCAAATCCTTCCTAGTTGAATGCTGCAGTCCACATCTGTCCAGAGAACATCTTACCCAGATGGCTTCCCAGACCTCCCCAGTGCCTGACTGCACTCTACCAACTATCTCAGAGACAAGAATGCGTTCTCAGAGAGCTGGTATAGTAAGTCTTGCAGCTTTTGCCATGAGTGCCAGCCTTCAGTACATCAACTCACTGTATAAGAGTATCAGTGCCTTTAGTACATCAACTCTGATGTACTGGCAATATGTTCAGCTAGAGGACATAAAAACTCATCATAGTCCAATGGAAATGAACAACAATCTTTCAAGTTGAGGAAGAAATTTCCCTTTATTTTAGCCAATAGCCATAATATAAATTATCCTACTAATTATATTTTCTGATTGGACAAGGCACTAAGTCACATAGTGAATTAAGGATAAAGCTAACGGCAAGGCCTATATGTAGCTCATTGGTCCCCAAACTGAAATGTAATGGACAGTCCACCTGCCATGGAGAATCTGACGCTGTAAAGAACAAGACTGAAATCCTATGAAGCTGCATCTGTAATGAGTTTCTCCTTTGACTGTGATACTGATTAAAACCACATTTGGATGTGGTACCAGTGGCTCACACCTGTAATCCTAGCTACTCAGGAGACTGAGATCTGAGGTTTGTGGTTCTAAGCCAGCCCAGATAGGAAAGTCTGTGAAACTTATCTCCAATTAATTACCAAAAAGCCAGAAGTAGTAGACTACCCACCTTGAGTGAAAAAGCTAAAGGGCAGTGCCTAGGTCCTGAGTTTAAGCTCAGTGTTCTCACATATACATACATGCACGCACACGTGCGCGCGCGTGCACACACACACACACACACACAGATACTGTGTAAGGGGTTGTTTCCTCATATAAGATCACTTGGAAATGTTGCTGTGCTGTGAGAGGCCTCTGGCCAGGACAATATTAATTATCAATGGTGAACCATGATCAAAAGCAAAAGCATCCTTTGTCCTTCCCCTAGAAGTACCCAGATTCCCCTAGACAAAAGGATACAGATGAGCCATGGGCCTGTGTAGGTCATCCAGGAGAGAAAAGGCAAAGTCACTGCTCTGCAGGTTTGGAAGTTGCCTTTAGGGTTTCCTTGCATGTGCCTTTTCCTCGTGTCCTCTAAACTATACTCCTGGGTCTGTAGATCTATCAGTCGTTCTTGGAAGTTCCTTGGCTCCTAATTTAGGTTATTCTTAAATTAAAAAATAGTACTAAGTTAATCTAGTTATTTCTAAATGAAATCTATTTCAGATGACTTCTGGCCCTCTTATCTATCCAGACCTGTGCTATCTGATAGCACTCAAGTGCTCCACACACCCAGGATAAAGGTTTCTAGACATTCTCTCACTCTCACACAGCCCTGGCCATCTGAATTGATCACTTCCTATTCCTAACACATACAGATCTCCAATAGCACAAACCTCCCACAGCTCTTGGCTCTCTTGGTTTCCCTCCAAACCCATCACCACAAACTGGGAAGTTGGACTGTCTCACTGGGATTTTATTTTTGTGTGTTTGCTAATACTGAGGAAAAACTCAGGGTCTGGGTGTTTTCCCTTAGCTTTTTTTTTCAAGGCCAGTGCCCTTATAATAACTTGAGCCATACCTTTATTTCTGGCCTTTTGCTGGTTAATTGGAGATAAGAGTCTCATGGACTATTGAGCTCAGGCTAGCTTTAAACTGTGATCTTCATATCTTAACCTCCTGAGTAGCTAGGATTATCCATGTGAGCCTCTGATGCCTAGTCTCTCTGTGATTTATGAAAATAAAAAATATACAAATGAATGTATACAAAATATACAAATGAATATACAAAATAGCAGGATGAATCTCTGAGAACCTATCAGTACATAATAATCAAGGTGTTGACACAGAAAGAGTTGATGCTGGCCACTGGTTATATTCTCTTAGAATTCTCCTTGGTGGAACTCAAGATGCAGCAGGCATGTTTGCTTACTCTTAGGCTGATTTTATCTAATAATGTAGACTTAGGGAAGAAGCAAGGAGGCTGGTATTGTTGTTGGTGTTTCTGTTTGCTTCTGTCCCCAAAGAATCTGACATATCTTTCTTTTTTGATACACTTTTGTTCCTCAAAGCTGCAAATGATGTAGCTGCATGGCCAGGAAAACTATGGGTATTCCTATTGACGTTATTGGCGGGATGGATAGTATGTCAACCTCTGGCCAGCCTCAAAGGGCAAGCTAGAGTCAGCAATGTAGCCACTGGGGTGGTAGAAGCTCAGTACCTCTGCAGTCATTCCAGGAAGCTCCTTAGTACTGAGCTCTCTGGGAAAGTAAATCTTTGTCTTTCATCTCCCTTTAAATCAAGGAAGGAAGGAGAGAATCACAGTGGACTAATTGAGATTCTCATGAAACACAAATGAGGTCTAATACAGTGAAGCTGTAATATCAGTAAAATACCAGACCATGGCAATTTGTGGTGGACAAAACAAATCCACCTTTGTCTGTCAGTTTTCTAGCACTGTGACAAATTACCTGAGACGCTCAACTTCTAAAAACAAAATGCTAATTTGGGGCTCATGCTTTCTTTCTACTTGCATTAATTATACAGTGTCCCACTATTTACCAAATGGTTCAATATAGAAAATCATATGCTAATGTGCTATGAAACTCAGTTCATTGCCAAATACTTCCTCTTCATTTTCTAAGCAAGTCTAGCAGAAATCGAGTGGTTAAGCCATTGGTGAATAAAATGAAATGAGTGTGGGTAGAAAACCACCCATACTACTTGTAAACTTTCTAACTAGGAAATATGTATGCTCCTAAGAAGCAAGAGATAATCACAAAATTATTCACTTACATGTGCAATCCCTTCACTATTTTTGTTTAAATGCTCCTCTACCAAGGAGTAGACATTGTTCCTAAATTTTAGTTGTCTCAACTGAGTCTAGTAAAAATATGAACACTATCAAGACCTGTAATCCTGGCTACTCAGGAACTGAGATCTAAGGATGGTAGTTCAAAGTCAGCTCTGGTAGGGAACCATTAGACTCTTATTTCTAATTAACCAGCCAAACAAGCTGGATGTGCAGCTGTGGGTCAAGGTGTACAGCAACAGCCTTGAGAAAAAACAAATCCAAGGGAGAGCATGAAATCCTGAATCCAAGACTCAGTACTGCCATACAACATACACATACACACCCCCTACACAAATATGATCTCTGTAACTCTTTAGTTAAAACAAATCTCTTGCTTGGGTATAAGTCAAGACTTAAATCAATTTCAAAGTCACAGCAGCTGCCTGTGGAGCAAGGGAGAGCTTCCTACAGTGTGCTAGCTGGCAGGTACCCCTACTAAGAAAAGAGTACTGTGTCCAGACCCTCACTCACCAAGAGAGAAAAGTAGAGAAGTGATGAAAGGTTTCCAGGTAGGGTAGGAGAGAGGGTGAGAGGGAGGCTAAAAAAAAACCTTTCTTTGCCTCATTGATGCTGGAAAGCCTCATTTTGTGTGTATGTGTGTGTGTGCGTGTGCGTGTGCGTGTGCATGCTGGTATTAGAGTTCAAACTGGGTGTTGTCCAAGAATAGCACTCTACCACTTGGTCCATACTTCTACTTCCAGCTTTTTGCTAGTTAATTTTAGATATGAGTTTCATGAGACTGTTGTTGAACCACGATCCTCATATCTCAGCCTCCTGAGTAGCTATGATTATCAGATTGAGCTACCAGTGCCAGTGAGAACTTCATGTTTGTAAGGACAGATAAAGCAGATTTTTTTTTAAAGGCTAAATACATGTTTGTAAATTACGCATATTGTCAGAAAAAAGGGCAAATAGCCCAATATAAGAGCACTATCCTTGAGCAGAAAAATCTAAGGCACAGTGCTCAGGCCCCGAGTTCAATCCCCAGTACTGGTGTGCATGCACGCACACACACACACACACACACACACACACACACACACAGCAAATTGGTTAACACACAGAATTCAAAGTTCATATCTCAGATCAGCATGCTTTTGGCAAAGGGAGAAAGGTATTAGAGGGAACTGACATCAGGGCCAGGAGAAAGTTTGTTCTGCCTTTGACTATTCCATCTCTACTTGCTGTCAGAGTAAGGCAGATGTCAGTGGTGACATTAATTTTCCTTTAAGGGGAGTGATTGTTATCATTTGATGTACTAGGGGCTTTACCCCAATAGAAATTTAGCTTTAAAGAACATCACTTTTTACTTCTATAGTAATGTATCTCAGTGGTTGCATCCATGAGGCCCTGAGTTTGATCACCAGTGCCAGAAATAAAGGAGTGGGAGACAGGAAGTGAGGGGGGAAAATATAGGATTTATAAATTAAAGAGGTACTAGAAGAAAGCAAGGGAAGGGGTGACATTGTCCAAAAAGAAATGTACTCTTTACCTGACTTATGTAAGTGTAACTCCTATATCTATAACAATAAAATTAATTTAAAATACCACTTTTTCTGCAACAGTTGGTGGCACCCTTTCAGTGTCATATAGATAGAATTTCGTGGACAGAATATTTTACACACTATGGCAATTTGTGAGTAGTGATCTGCTAACTAGCCCAGTCAGTCCTGCTGTCTCCAGAGCCCGTTCCTGGACCCAGTACACATACTAAGGGCACCAACAGGTCCTCACCAGTTTTGGTGGAGAGCAAGCCTGGGAAGCTCATCACAGCAGGACAACATGGGAAGAACTCAAATGTTCTACAGACTACATGTCTCCATGTTGAATGGGTTCAGACTTCAATCACTGTAACAGAAATATCACTTTTGTAGGAGTTGCTACTTTGTAATGTCATGGAAATCTCGAAGTAGACAGACTCTGCCATCATCCTTTCCTGGCACATAATACTAACCCATCTCTTCACTTCCTAACAAGGTTTATTTGGTGCTGGTACTGGTGCTTGAACTCAGGGCCTAGACGCAATGTCTTAGCTTTTTTCACTCAAGGCTTGAGACAAACTTCCACTTCCAGCTTTTTAGTTGTTATTTTGAGATAAGTCTCACAAATATTTCTGTCCTGGCTGGCTTTAACCTGTACTCCTCAGATTCCAGCCTCCTGAGCAGCTAGGATCACAGATGTGAGCCACTTGCACCTGGCTTCCTAATCAGGACTTGAATTGTGTTATATTTTTTTCCCACCTAAAATTATTCTCTGACCCTTCCCCTCCCTCCTCAATGGAAACAGGGATGCTAGAGCTGGGGTAGGGTAGTATAAAACTCATCTGTTTCTTTTCAATGACCAAACCAGAGTCAATGGAATGTTTTTATTTTTATTTTTTTTTAGCAGGTGGGGAAATCAGAAAGACACTCAGGCCACCTTGGAGCAAATACCCACTGATCACTGGACTCTCTCTCTCTTTCAACTGTGCCCTTGCTCTGGTATGGAATCTTCAGAGGGCTCCAGAGCAAGCTCATTTCTTCCACTCTCTTACTTGCTACTATACTCCAATCTCTTACCTGCTACTGCACTGAACCCTGGAAATTTCATCCTGGTCCACATGCTATCCAAGTTAAATGCCCTGGCACTCAGTCCACAAGTCCTCCACCCCTATATTTAATAAGATATGAGACCTCATTAGCAGGCTCCTTCATGAAGGATCGCTTTGTAATTTCCCTAGGCCTCTGGCCCTGTTGGTTTCACGAGCTCTTTCCTTCATGGGAAAAATAATTAAACATTGAACTATGCTCATGTAAAGGCAAATTATTTTAGGATAAATTCAATGTTATGTATTAATTTCTCTTCTTATTTTCAGAAAAAAATAAAATTTAAATGTAATCATGAGCCACTGAAATTATTGTGGGCCCTAGGCTCTGTGACTATTAGGTCTAATGAATAAATTAGTTGCTGCCTGTATCCTTCCTCTCTGGTATTTTTCTTCTCATTGCCTTACTTCTTGGTAATAATCTCTGTGGACTAGTTAGAATGTCACACGTGACTATAAGCAAGAATTAATACATGCACATGTGTGCACACACACGCCTACATGAGAACATGTTATGTGCACTCACACTGTGTAAAATGAAATTACTAATCCAGCAACATAGCACCAGATACCAAAGGCAATGTTCTTTCCTTCCTTCCTTTCTTCCTCCCTCCCTTCCTTCCTTCCTTCTTCCTCCTCCTCTTCTTTTCTTTTTCTTTGTTTCTTTTCCTTCTTCTTTTCTTTCTTAGTTTCTTTGTTTCTTTCTTTCTCTCTTCCTTGCCTCCTTCTTTCCTTCCTTGCTTTCTTCCTTTTCTCTTCCTTTTTCTGTCTTCCTTCCTTTTGTCTTTTTGTCTTTCTTGGAGGTGTAGAGTTTGAACACAAAACCTGGTGCTCTTGTTTGGTTTGCTTGCTCAACTGGTATTCTACCACTTGAACCATGGCTCCAGACCAGCTTTTTGCCCTTAAGGGCTTTTTACTCATTTCACCATACCTGGTAAACTTTAAAATCCCCAGGTTGGATGACGGACATTTTCTTTGAGCCCCTGGCAGTCTTCTCCAGGCTTGGCAGCTCCAGGGAATCGGCTGTCTCCCGTTTTCCTCGTCTGGTCCTTCGGGCACACAGTGCTAAAAATGTGCTCCAGGGCAGTGAGCTATTAATTTAGACATAGCTCAGCTTGAGTGGAGAGTGGGTCCAGGCCTTATTAATGCTTACTGGCTGGTAGCTCCCACAGGACTTCCCTGTCCGGGAGCTCAGGCTCTGAAGTGTGCTACTATAGGCTCTTCGCACAGCTCCTGGGGTCCTTAAAAATCATCATCACAGGCGTCAAGGTACACGTCAAAAGCCTCTCTGTTGCACTTCCCGTCAGGAGTGAAGACATACTTGTGGAAGGTCCCATCTACGCAGACGGCAATTACAGAGTTGACATTCTGGGAAGTACTGCGACCAAAGGCGCAGATGCAAGCCGACTCAGCAGACACAGTAAAGCTGGCCAGACTCCACTGGGAGTCCACGTACTGCCCGATCATAGGGCCCACGTACTGCCCAATCATAGGGCCGACCCTGCCCACACGAGCCAGCGCAGAGCGGCGGTTGAGGCGGGTATCCTTGAGAGCAAAGATATGGACAGTGCCCTTATCACTGGAAGCGCAGAGGAAGGAGGAGTCGTGGCTGAAGTTAATGCAGTAGAGGGTGGCAGGGTCAATGCCTCGGCGCAGCTCCACCAGTTTCTCCTTGGACTGGGTGTCAAAAAGACGGATAAGAGTACCTTTCTGGGAGGCCGAGGCCACCACCGTGCCCGGCGGATTCAGAGACACACAGGCCACATCACTCTGATGGGCATTGATGGTAAATGGGGCGGATGAAGTGCCAGGCTTGGGGCTTGCCAGCTCCACAAGTTGTAGACTTCCACACTTGTGTCCCGGGAACACGAGCAATTGCTTCTCCAGGCTGGGGCAGAGTTCACAAAGTCCTCTGGGATTGTCTCGGGTGTCAAACTCAAACAGCTTCCGGGGACTGTCTGGAAAGGAGTACACATAGATGCGGTTTCTCAGCACCATCACGATCTTGTCGTGGCGCATGCGTACAGTCAGCACTGGCTGGGGGAAGGTGAACTCTAGCACCAGTTTGTCCTTGGAGTCTCTGCCCTCCTGGGCATCGTCCCAGATCAGCACGGAGATGGATGAGAACTTGGGGCTGCTACCACCGCCCACCAGGGCCAACAGGTTGGAGCAGTGCAGCATCTCTACCAGGCCAATGCTGCCCACCTGTTGGTGGTCCAGGCGCCTCCTGGCCTTCAGTGGCTCCACGCTGTAGACCAGCACACCTGTCTCCATGGCGCAGCAAAAGCAGCTTTGGTCTTGGTTGAAACGCAGGCCCGTCACCCCTCGAAGCGGCTGCTGAGACATGGTCCAGGATTGCTGCGCCCCCCTCCCCACCCCCCTGCCACAAACGGGCTACAGTTGAGAAGAGTCTCCAAATTCTAGAAACTTCTGTCCACAGGTGTTTTCCTCCTTTCCTTCTCGGCTAACTTCCTGGCCAGGGCCTGGGATCGTGCTGTGGCTGCTTCTCACCTTCCTCCGCTGGCTCTACGGATCCCTCTCGAACCGAACCGATCTCTGCTCTCAGCACCTGGGGCAGCCTGGTTTTCTGACGCCCCCCTGGGCTCCGGTGTTTACATCAGGCCCTGCTTCCGGAGGAGGGAATCTGAGAGCGGAAGTGACTCATCAGGGCCCCAAATCCCCTCGATCCTCTCCTGGCCTGACCCTGACCCGTGGGAGAGTCTTTGGAGCATCCCGAGGAGCATCAGGGTATTCCCCCGGAGGGAGGGGGGCTCCCCCAAGGCCCAGGCGCAGACTAGCTTTTTTTTTTGGATAGTTAATTGAAGATGGACTCTCTCAGGCTTGTCTTCTCTGACTGGCATTGAATCACAGTCTTCCAGATCTCATCTCCACCTACCCACCGCCCCCCCCCAACTCCCCACAGATTACAGGTGTGAGCCATCCACACAGCCAGCTGCAGTAAATCAGATTCGTTTCCATTTTGATATCCATTGCATTCACTGTTAGCATATAAAAAAGCAGTTGGGTTAAAAATATATATATATATACATATATAGTTACTTAAAACTTTGATAAACATGTACATTCATTTATGAAGTTTATTTTTTGGTCCTTTCAGATTTTCATGTAAACAATCATGTCATTCATTGCAGATAGGGATGGTTTTATTCCTTCCTTCCAAGTCCTGTGTTCTTTTCGTGTGTGTATCTCTGTGTGTTCAGGTGTGTGCTCGTGACTCACTGGAGTAGAGAGATTCTCACCTCAAATTTCCCTCTTAGGTGTGTGCTTTTTCCATTTTTTTTCCTACAAGGAGTAGGTTTTGCTTGCTTAAAAAATTAATTTGTGTGTGTGTATGTGTAATTGTAATAGAAATTTCTACCTCAAATTTTCCTTATTGATGGTCTCTCTTCTCTGTTTGACTACAAAGAGCAGGCTTTAGTGTAGGCTTCCCTGAACCTGTTAGTATTCCCATGTTGCTGGGTTCTCTGTTCCCTAAGGTAGGAGATATGAAGCAAAAATAGCATTTAGGGACTTCACCACCAGATCCCCTATTCTCTTTCCTTCCCAGCCTTCTGTGTCTATTTTACACACAAAGAGGCTTTCTCTGTACCAAGGAGATGAGTCAGGAAACATGCATCTACTCCATATTTTGAAAAGCACCATTCATTTTATAAAATGTCCTGAAAAAATCATTCCTTGGCTTGAATTTCAAAGTTTCATGAAATAAAAATAAAAAATTAAAAACAATAATTGCAATTGCAAAATAGAAACAAATGAACATTATGTGGAACCTAAGTCCTAACTACAGGTTAGGGTCATCAACCACATGGTTAGGGGTAAATGTAGGGTTGGCTTACTCCAGATCTGTTTGAAGGATGGAAAACTTCTTTTTGGGAAGTGCCTAGCTCTTGTGAGCCTCACATGGCTGGCAGAGACACTGCTCTGAAGACATGGTGATATTTATTTCAGGGGGAATTCAGTCTTTTGGCTGATCTCCCAGGTCCCCTGCCTGGATATTTCAGAGGGACTGGAGAAAACTAGGAAGAACTCAACTAATTTCATCTTCACAAAACAGAAAACAAAACCCACAGTGTTTTAACTTTTTGCTCAAAAAGTTTCTCAAAAGGTAGAGCCAGCCCTTCTCACACAATCACATAGCACTGTATCTCTTTGGGGGATTAAAACAGTTTCATTCATTATCATTCTTCTGTCTTGGGTTTTGAAAGCAAAAGCCTGGAGGAGTATTGCAGATGTTTTGTGATCATGAGAACAGAAACCATGTGACCTGGAGACCAGCGTGGCTATGGAAGGTCCCGGGTCCTGGGTCTTGAATGGTTTGCCTAGGAAAGGGGTGTTCTGTTCCAAGAAACTTGACACTATTTTCCTGAATCACTGATACCACATTCTGCACTATCCATTCAGTCTTTAATAATCATAGGATGGATTTATTTATTTTGAATGCAGGGCCCGAGCACTGTCCCTTAGCTTTTTCACTCAAGGCTGGCACTCTAACACTTGAGCCACACCTCCACTTCCATCTTTTTTGGTAGCTAATTGTAAGATTCTCATGGATTTTCTTGTCCTGGCTGGCTTTAAATGGGTGTTCAGATCTCAGCCTCCTGAGTAGCTACAATTACAGGAGTAAGCTGATGGTGCTTGGCTAAGCAAGGCCTTTGAGATAGGTTAGTGTGTCTTCCTTAGTCCTAGCTTTGTTTGTCATCTCCTATGTTACATTCGCCTATCCTAACTTTATGACTCTAGTGTTTAAAATATTACTTTCTCAGGTTTATTCATGAGTTCTAAAATAATTTTCAGATTCTTCCTACTATGTTAATTTGCACGATATCTACGTGTGTCCCTCACCTTTGATTTTTCTTCCAAATGATTTGTTGTCATTGAAGATATTGCTTTGGTCACCTGATAGTACCAGTATGGCTTCTCCTCCTCCCTGTCTAATGCCAGGCTGGCATCCAGGTCACTCCCTGGTATCACTGTAGTAGTGATAGTCACTTTTCTGAAAGAAAAAAAAAAGATAAAAGTACAAATTTTGCTTCTCATGCTACTGAGTCCTGATGTGTCTGGGAGCAATTTGCATAAAGGATTAGAGTTGAAGGTTTTATTTAGGTATTTATTGTGTGTGTATGTGTTTCAGGACCTAGGTGTTGTCCCTTAGCTTTTTCCGCTCAAGGATAATACTCTACCACTTGAGCCACAGCTCCATTTCAGGTTTGGGGGTGGTTAATTTGAGATAAGAATCTTACAATCTTTTGGAGCTGGGAAGGTGGCTCAGTGGTAGAGTGCTTGCCTTGCATGCATGAGGCCCTGGGTTTGATTCCTCAGCACCACATAAGCAAAAAGAAAAAGCCAGAAGTGGCGCTGTGTCTCAAGTGGTAGAGTGCTAGCCTTGAGCTGAAGAGCTGAGGGACAGTGCCCAGGCCCAGAGTTCAGGCCCCACGACCGGACCCCCCCTTCCCCCCAAAAAATATCTTATGAACTTTCCTGTTTTCCTGTCCAGGCTAGGTTCTAAACTGTGATTCTTACATCTTGATATCCTGAGTAGCTAGGATGATAGGAATGTGCTTCCAGTGCCTAGCTTAGAGTTGTTCTTCATATACTGAGTCATCTCTTCCTCTGATAGGAAGAGCTCCGGGGGACCTCTGTGGTATATACCAAGTTCCTAGGGCACCATTTCACCTCTGCAGATGTCTTCCCTTCCCATCCACCTGCCTGTTCTAGACTACAGGGAGTATTTGACAGACATGGAGAGAGCAGGAGAGTGTTGCTGAGCAGCAGCCTGCCTTCTGAAGGGAAGCCAGTAATGTGAGTGGTATGGAGGGGACTTTGTGTTGTTCTACGAATCCTGGAAGAAAGGATTCACCTCAAGTTGTTTTGAGCTGGTGATGTGCAACGATAACCCGCTGTTTGTATTCCTCAAATCTGGGCTGTGCATCTTACTCAGCTGCAAATCAGAACCATCTGTGGATGACCAGTGTTTAAAATCTCTCCTAAGACTCTGATTTGTTGCCAAGTGGAAAAATACTGGCACCTGACTTAGTAGAAACACCTGCCAGGTTCTGACAAAATATTACCCACTGGGCTCATTTTGCAATGCTGTAAATTTTCACTTCTACAAGTTCATAAATATTTTAGAAGAAAGTTGGATAGCTAGTCTCAGGAACTGCTATCTAAAGCTTAGCTGAGAGCAGAAATAAGCTGTTTTGCTAGTTCCCAACTTTATCCTGCTTGGTCTCTTCAAGCATTAAATGGCTTTGTTGGTGATAGTTGAAGTAATTAGAGGAGTGAAGACCTTAGAAGACAGAAAACAGAACTAACAAGGAGTTGGAGCCCCTAAAAGATGTATGTTGAAATAAAAAGAATCAGGCTAGTTGGATGCCAGTCCTAGCTATTCAGGAAGTTGTGATCTAAGCATCATGGTTCAAAGCCAGCCTGGACAGAAAAGTCCATGAGACGCTTTTTTTTTTTTTCCAATTAACCAGCAAAAAGTCTCAATTGGTAAAAGCAAAAAAAAAAAAGCACAGAGACAGCATCCAAACCCTGAGTTCAAGCCCCAGGATTGGTCCCTCCCCCCAAAAAAACCTCCTCACCCACAAAAGCCCACATCAGGCTAGAAATGACTCCCGTAATTTTTTTCCTACTAATTGAACCACATATCAAGCATCATATTTCTATCATTCTTTATACTCTACAGGGATAAGGAAGAACAGATGCTGAAACCTTATTTTTCTTTTGTACCAGTACTAGGGCTTGAACTCAGAGTCTTATACTCTCACTCAACTGTTCTGCTCATAACTGGAGCAATACTACTTGAGCTATACCTCCACTTCTAGCTTTTTGCTGGTTGATTGGAGCAAGTACCCAGTAGCATGAGCTACCACATAGGTGGCAATTGGTAACAGTGTTCTTAAAGAAGGTAGTTGCAAACTATCTGAAAGCCCTGAGTAGGAACAGAGTCCCACCTGGGATTGGTACCTGGGTGTATATAACCATGTAGAAGAGAATTGACCTGAAACCTACCTGGGACTGGCATATGAAAAGAAATACTTTAACCCCATGGAAACTTTGGGGACTCTTTGTTACTGCAGCATAATCTACCCTCATGCACATAGACCTTGAAAAGAGTGCAATAAATCTATTGATTGATTTGCATTGATGGATTTATCTATTTATTAAAAATATACGGTAATATGCATAAGGAGTATTTGCTGTATGCAATAGTTCTATAAATTAGAAACTCTTCTGCATCTGCCCTTTAGAGTTTCTCATAGTAGTTGGTCTCTAAAAAAAATAAAACTATGCCAGGTGCTAGTGACTGATGCTTGTATATTAGCTGCTCAGGAGGCTGAGTTCTGAACATCGTGGTTCAAAGCCAGCTTGAGCAAGAAAGTCCATGAGACTCTTATCTCCAATTAACCAGCAAAAATATGTAAATGGAGTAGTGGCTCAAGTGGTAGAGTGCTACCTTTAAGCATAAAAGCTCAAAGACAGCACCCAGGTCCCGAGTTCAAACCCTGAGACTGGCACACACAAAAAAGATCTTATTCAGGGCTTAGATTTTTACTGAAATTGACAGTTTCCTTTCATTGCTCATTGGATTAAAAGATGGGGACAGAAAAATTTTGTACATTCTTGCGCTGTCCATCAACTAATTCTTATTTCTGCTAACAAAATATGTCTAGGCTCAACTTTGTCTACTACTAAAACAGCCTTTTTCTAACAGTTATTGCTTCCCTTTTGGGCAAACAAACAATATTCCCTGAGCACCGTTGTTTTATTACTTATTATTTTTTTTTCTTTTCTTTTTTTTTTCTTTTTTTTGGGTCTGGTAGTGGGCCTGAACTCTGGGCCTGGGCGCTGTCCCTCAGCTCTTCACCTCAAGGCTAGCGCTCTACTACCTGAGCCACAGCGCCACTTCCGGCTTTTTTCTTTTTGCTTATGTGGTGCTTGGGAATCGAACTCAGGGCCTCATGCATGCAAGACAAGCGCTCTACCACTGAGCCACCTTCCCAGCCCTACTTATTATTTTCTTTATTTTGTTTTTATGCTGATACTGGGTCTTGAACTCAGGGCCTCATCCTTCCTTGTTTATGACTAGTGCTCTACCTCTCAAAATGGGTGCTCTACCACTTGTACCACAGCTCCATTTCCAGTTTTCCATTGGTAAATTGGAACTAGGAATCTCTTGGATTTTTCTAATTTTTGACCTTGATCCTCAGATCTCAGCCTCCTGAGTAATTAGGATGACAGATGTGCACCACTAGTGCTAAGTTGCTCCATGGTTTTAGAGGCAAAGCTAGAAATGAGATACTTTAAAAGACACGAATTTTATTTTTTTTCTATTTGAACTGCTCATTTAAATGTTGCCTTGTCTTGATATGAAAGTTCTCCAATACATTTTCCTTCTGTCCCAAGCCCCTGCTCCAGACAAAATCTTCTTAGCAAACTGTAATGTATTATATGTTGTCATATCAAACCATGCACTGAAATGATAATAGGTGCCTAAAGTTTCTCTAACACAATTGGAGGCCCACTTCTTTGGCTGTTAAATGCTTCCACAGGGAGAAAATTGTGTTCTTGTTCCTTCAGAGCCCTGGCATGAACAGCTGGATGCTTTATTATGTTTCTCCTTAAAAATGTCCCCAACATCTCTACATTCTCATTGACAAACAGGGGAAAAATCCTAAGAACTCAATTCTGTGCATTTCTGTGGAAATAAACACAATAGTAACAATATATAAAGTTTATAGAAGTTAAAAAAATCTCACTAGGAATAGACATTTTGAAATGAGAATTCTTGTTTTGGGATTAGTAAAAGAAGGATGTAGGAAGTGACTCCAGAGCTATGTATTTTATAGAATAGAATTTATTTTCTGATATTCAGTTTACCAGTGCAGAAGGAGTTACATATATCACAAAATCAGAAAAACATATTGCCATGAGATTGAGACTCTCATTTTTGGGACTTTATGTGGACATTTGGGGAAAGTTGGTCTTATATTTTTTCCTCTTGAGACTGTTGCTGTCAATGTTTTTTAAAATATATTTTTGGTGCTGGTTCTGGAGCTTGAAGTCAGGGCCTGGATGCTCTCTGAATTGCTTCTTCCTCTCCCCTCCCTCTACCCCAAGGCTAGTGCTCTGCCTCTTGAGCCATAGCTTTACTTCCAGCGTTTTGAGGATAGTTAATTGGAGGTATGAGTTTCACTACTGTCCCTGCTGGCTTCAAACTATAATCCTCAGATTTCAGCTTCCTTAGTAGCTAGGATTAAAGGTGTGAGCCCCTAGTGCCCAGCTTCAATTATTAGTTTTTAATTTTCTCATTTCATTTATCAATAGTCTTCAATAGAAAGCCTACAGGCACATGGACCAACAGGTTAGGTTGGTGTTACTTGTCTAGGTACCAATGTTGAGTGTGCTGTAATAAAGTAAAATACACTTATTAACTCAGAGAAGTAATTAAAATCAAAGGGTATCTCTGGCATCTGGAAAACTTCAGTTCATCATGCATATAATTTTGGAAGAGTAGAAGCAAGAAAATGCATTTCTTTTCCTTTTATGTGCCCAATATTAGGGATTGAACTCAGGGTCTAGGTGCTGTCCCTTAGCTTTTCCACTCAAGGCTGATGCTCTACCACTTGAGCCATACCTCTGCTTTGAACTTTTTGCTGAACAATTGGAGATAAGTATCTCACAGACTTTTCTGCCTTAGCTGGCTTTGAACTATGATCTTGCCTTCTGAGTACCTAAAATTGCAAGTGTAAGCCATCAGCACCCAGCAGAAAAGTCCAGTTCTAAAAGAGGGGTGTAGAAATTGTACTGTATGTTTGCAAGGGAACCTTTTGCAAACAGAAGCTCCAGTGGAGGTTCTGAATGTGGTTTACACACAGAAATAGCATTAGATAATGAAGGAGGAGGACTTGAAAGAGGAATAAATAGAGGGGGGGGGACAATCCACTGGCAAAAGAATTGATCAAACTTTTTGCTTGCAGTGAAGAAGAAGAAAAAAAGAAAACTGAAGACTGGATGCTGTCTCATGTCAATAATCCTAGCTACTCAGGAGGCTGAGATCTGAGGATTGATGTTTGAAGCCAGTAGGAACAGAAAAGTCTGTGAGAGTCTTTTCTTCAATTAATCAAAAAAAAATAAAAAATAAAAAAGTGAAAGGAGCAAGTGGTAGAGTGTCAGCCTTACATGAAAAACCCAAGAGTGCCCAGGCCTTGAGTTCAAGACTAAGTATGTGTGTGTGTGTGTGTGTGTGTGTGTGTGTGTGCATGTGTGTGTGTGTGTGTATTACACCCTCATAGACATAGAACACACACATATGCACACATACTGAACAAAATTTCCATCCTGGACTAATTTATCCTATTTCTGAAGAGTTCTGAGAACTAGGGAACATCTTTAGGCTAAATAATTTTGGTCTTTGGATCTTGAGGAGAAGAAGAAGAAAGGGACAATTTAGGCAGCCTTGTCATGCACTTTTAGAGAACAGATTTCAGCTATTCAGTTGTCATCGTCTTGTTGTATGGAAATTCAGTCATAAGAGAACAGAGAAGCTATATTTTGAGAGGTTGAATTGGGAGTCTTTGTTGGGGAGCTGGAATCTACAGGTAGACTCTTGTCACAAAGACCTGTAGCTTCTTGAATATACTTCACACTATTAGAAAACTGCACCATGGTGACCAGAGGAGGGCCAGAAAACATGAGACACAAGGCGTGGTGTCTCAGCTGGTCCAGGCCTAAATAGCATCTGGGTCAAGGAGCAGGGTCACAGGAAACTCAAGAGTCTGGCGAGTTCAAAGCATAGGACTGACAGGTCAGTCACCTATTGTCCAAGTCCCCACCCCTGCCTTTAGGAATTCACGCATACCCATCACCTGCGGGTGGGACTTTCCTGCTTCTACCAGGAAGACCAGATGGTGCCCATTAAACCCAATTCCCTATGCTCCACCATGTGGCCAAGATTGCACTGGTTAGACACAGTATCCTTAATTCAGTCCTCTGGGTAATGTCTGAGAAGCACGGGCCAGAGTGTATCAGAGCCATGGGGCATTTCAGGAATTTCTGACTCTGGTTTGGAGCCAGTGTCGTTCTCACCATGGGAGACTGGACTGCCTACTCTCCAAGATGAATTTTCCAGGCTCAGTAAATGTCTGGTATAAAAATACTGTGACCTCAAAGTATTAAAATGGGGGTCATTTGCCATCCAATCTTAATGTGTGCTTTTCCTTCCTCCTCCCTGCCTTGAGAATTTTAGTCACTAGCAGAATCATGCTGGCCTTTTTATTTACAGTATTTGGCAGCCCAAATCCCAAAGGTAGGTGCAAGTAAGGACAAATAGATGTTCACTGTTATGCAAACAGAGTTCAAGCAGCATAAGGCAGACAGATGTAAGGTTGAAGTCCTTGGCTCCCATGGCTGGGAGTGCCCCCCCCCCCACATGTGATTCCCCATGGAACTCCACTTTTGCTGGGTCTTTTACATCCTCCTTTACCCTGCTCTGAGGTCACACATGTCAGCCTTGTCTCCCCTGGAGAGCTTCTGTTCCCCCTCACTGCTTGTTCTGCGGCTGACATCCTGTCATTGTGATTGCCTGCCACTCCCCACTTCTCTGATTCAGAAATCTTTGTCATAAAAAGATTGCTTTCTCTTTGGAAGAATCAGAGCAAATGATGCCAGTGTATTCGACATGGAGACACTCAGCAACATCCTGTCCTGTATCTGGCTGTTGAAATTTGACACAGCTCACACGCCCATGTATATGCACACGTTTGCACTCTCAGCTGCTTTCAGGATGGTCCCAAATGCCGACTTCTGCTCCCTGTTTTCCTTTCATCTTTCTTTTCTCGTTGGGCTCTTTTCCCTTGGGCTCAGATGCTTTCATCTTCTAGTAGTCTTTTGATGGTGACATCACTTTGACTCATGTCCAAAACTCTCCTTTCCCTCCAGCCTGTAACTTCCAAAATGTTTTTTTTTAAGCATACTAAATAATTCCTACTAGCAGTGAACTTGAAAGGACTTTGTATCCTGTCATTGAGTTTGATGAAATGTGAATACAAGTCAAATGTTCACTTTTCTCTACCTAGAGATCTTGCTCTTCCATAAGCATAAGGCAATTGGGTGCAATCAGATAGCTTGGGAGACAACTTACTAAATGTTTGGAATGCAGTAGAGCAATTCTAAAAACAAAATATGCCCAAGGACGTCACTTCAATGTGTATAAATAAATATATATACACATGTGTACATGTGTATATATATATATATATATATATATATACACACACACATAATAGATACGCTTTTCAATATTTTCTCTTCAGATGTAATTCTCACTTTTAGAAAGGCTTTATAAAGCCCCTGCTTTTGTAGACTATGAGTTTCACTTCCTTTTGGAAAGGTGGGCCATGTCAGCCTCCATTGGACAGGTGGTAAAGTACAAGGTAATGTGGTCTCAAACAAAGCTAGATTAGAGGTTATGTCTTCAACAATGTATTTGCCCTTTCAAATAAATGCACTGAAACACATATACACAAATACGTGTGTGTGTGTGTGTGTACACACACACACACACACACACACACACACACATATATTTGTTGTTGTTGTTGTTGTTGGTCGGGGGGCTTGAATCCTAGCCCTGGGCACTGTGTCTGAGCTCTTCAGCTCAAGGAGCATGCTCTATCACAGTGCCACTTCTTGTCTCACAGACAAGTCTCACAGACTTTCCTGCCCTGGCTAGCTTTGAACTGTGATCATCAGATCTCAGCCTCCTGAGCAGCTAGGATTACAGGCGTGAGCCACCAGCACCTGGCTTTGAAACATATATTTTTTTATTGTCAAAAAGGAATAGAGGTGGCTTGAATGGGGACAGCTGGTAGACAGGCATTCATATGCCTCTTTTATTTATTGGTGGTTTCTGTGGTGGTCTGCCCAGGACACCCCCTTGGCTCTGATGTTCTTTATACAAGAAACTCATCAGGGCCATAATTTACTATTCAGGCATTTGCACTTGTGATTGAGTGACTAGTCCTTAATCACAAACTCTTAGGCTCTTGGTGCTAAGGGAATATTATGCTGTATCACTTGGATTTAGACCCACATCCAGATGCTTTAAAATTTACTCTTACCTTGATGTCACTCTGGTATGCTTATACTTTATATCCAAATTTATATTTTCATAATGACATTGTGTTTTGAGTATCTCACTTTTGAATTGAATGTGCCCAGGCACTTGATGAAATTCCTGTTTTCAGTCTTGGGCGTACTCAGTAAAGCCCCAGTTCTGGAAAAGACATCAGCTTTATTCTGAATGTGTCTCCAGATATCTATGTCAATATCTATGAGACTGGAGATAGTCTGTTTTCTTTTTGGTGCCAATACGAGGGCTTGAATTCAGGGCCTGGGTGCTATTCCTGAGCTTTTTTTGTTTGTTTGTTTAAGGCTAGTGCTCAACCATTGGAATCACAGCTCTCCTTCTACGTTTTTGGTGGTTAATTGGAGATAAGAATTTCATGGACTTTCCTGCTCAGACTGGTTTTGAACCTCAATCCTCAGATCTCACCCTCTTGTGTTTTATAGCTAGGATTATACAAGTGAGTTCCTGGTGCCTGGCTGTAGATATTCTTGATTTTTTTTCTGTTTCCCCTGAGGCCTGGGATATTTCTCAGTGATGTCACTCTAGCAATCACAGCAAAGTTGCATGGTTGTCTCATACTTGGGGTCTGCAGCTAGTGTAGAGCCTAACTGTGTCAAGTTTGGATGCCAGTCCACCTGTCCTCTACTGTCACCCCAGTGGGTATCATTAAGTATCCTGAACATATGGGTGTTTGTCATTCAATTTACATTAAAAGTGGGTGATTAAGTGAAGTAAGCCAGGCCCAAAGAAAAGTAGGTTGCATGGTTTCCCTAATTTGTAATAAAAGAATATGTCTATGATATACTTAACAGGGGATCTCTATAGACCAATCGTTAAGTGCATAGGACTATATATAATGAAATGTATCAGCACGAGCCCAAGAATTGGAAACAAGAGGATCTTATTACATTTTGTATGTAGTTATTTATTTTTTTCTCTTTTAGTTTTCTGTACACTTTGTCTTGTATATAAGTTTATGTGATCCAAGGAAGGGAAAAGGAATCACAGAAACAGTAGGACAAAGGATGAACTAATGCAACATTGATACTTGACACTATGTTGGAAATGAGCTATACAACTTGGGAGGGGAATAAGGAGGGGTAAGTGGGAGAAAATGAGAGAGGGGGTAACAGTGTTTAAAAGAAATATACTCATGGGCTGGGAAGGTGGCTCAGTGGTAGAGCGCTTGTCTTGCATGCATGAGGCCCTGGGTTCGATTCCTCAGCACCACATAA
>NW_012267309.1:110326-120327 GCF_000151885.1 Dipodomys ordii
TCCCTTCCTTCCTTCCTTCCTTCCTTCCTTCCTTCCTTCCTTCCTTCCTTCCTTCCTTTCTTTTTGCTGGTCCTTGGGCTTGAACTCTCCTTTTGCTCAAGGCTAGCACTCTACCACTTGAGCCACACCACCACTTCTGCTTTGTTGTTGTTGTGTATGTGGTACTGAGGAATCAAACCCAGGGCTTCATGTGTGCTAGGCAAGAACTCTACCACTAAGCCATATTCCCAACCATATTACAAATAAATTTTTTAGTACCTCCAAATTTTTATTTTAACATTTAGCCTGTGATTGATTTTCAGTTAACTTCTGTTTTCAGTTCAAAGTTTGTTACTTTTGCACATCCAATTAATTCTTGAAAACCTTTTATTCATTAAGTTATCTTGGTATAATTGCTAAAAATCAAATAATGTATATATGCAGACTTATAAAGTATTATGCAATCTATTCACATACATTTTTTTGATCATAAGTAGATATGCAATATAGTTGTAACAAATATTGTTATAAAAGTCATTTTTACGTGTTGCCTTTGTATTCAAAGCTCTTTGGTTACCCGTATATATCTTGTTTTCTGTCTTATTTACCTTCTTACATGTTTGTTTACCAATGTCACTCTGTCATGAGTGCTTTATCATCAGAGTAAGTTTGAAATCAGGTAATATATATTCTTTAAATTTATTCTTTTCAAGATTGCCTTGTCTATTTTAGACTATATGCAATTTTAAAAAAGCATAGATCCATTTGTGAATTTAGCAAAACAAAATGTACTATGAGGCAACTATAGATTAATTTGAGGTATCTGAAACCTTACCAATGTTTTACCTTCCAAAATAGAAATATGATAGATCTTTCAATTTATTTCTCTTTAATTTCTCTCTGCAACCTATCATAGTTTTTCATTTTATAGATCTTGGAGATATTTTAAGTTTGCTCTCAGGTTTGTTGCTATTGTGAATAGTATTTCTTAAGATTTCAATTCTAGTCACTTGTTGCTAGTAGGTAGGAATGTAATTATGATTTATATGGAGATTATATATCCTGCAACCTTGATAAATTTGCTTATTATTTCTAACCATTGCTCTGAGATTTCTATTAGAATTTCTTTAGGTGCTCATGGTGCCATTTGTAGACAAGAACATTATTCACTTTTTCCTTTTCAGTCTTTTTATCTTTTTGTTTTGTTTTGTTTCTGGCTTTATTTATTGCAGTGACTAAAGCTCCCAGTACAATGACAGCGATAGGAGCCAGTGCGCTTTCCTGGTTCCAAAGGGAGGTCTGTACTGCTAAGGACGATCTTTGGGCTTTCTATGTGGCTTCCCCTTCTCAGGGTGAGGGAAATTCCCTTCTATGTATAGGTTTTGTTTTGTTTTTTTTCATTCTGTTAATGTTGTTGCTAATGACATTTTTTTTCTTTTCCCTGTGTTGTAAGTTTCCTGCATTGCTAGCTTTGTTTTCCACAAATGCCATTTGCAGTCAACCTCAGGGCAGGAACAACATGCCCTAGATTTAACAGACACAGACACAGACACAGACACACAGACACAGACACACACACACACACAGAGACACACACAGACATACACACACAGAGTCTTCCGTTAAAAAGTGGACTAGGGAAGTGCCTTTGTGTCCTGCCTTCCCACAGGCTTGGCCTCTGCTGTCCCCGTGGAGGCTGGGGGTACAGCAGAGGTTTGGCCCTTTTTCTGATCCTGTGGCTCTGGAACTGGTGGCAGGAGGCCCAGCTTTGGCCTCAGCTGATCCTGGAATGTTTGCTGCAGCCTCTTGAGTTCTGCAGTACGTCTCTCTCTCTCTCTCTCCCCCTCCTCTCCCTCCATCTGTCTGTGTCTGTTTCTCTCTCTTCTGGGAGCATGTAAACTTACACCCATTCTGAAGACTTTTTCTTCAGTTCCTTTACCTTCACAATATTCTTATTCCCTTTGCACCAAAATTACCCAGAGCAGATCCTTTTTTTCCTTCAGCATATGTGCAGATAGCCGAGCATTTTTGTACTTTAGCTTGATATCAAAGTGCAAGGGAAGTTATTATGTAACCCAAATTGTTTTCCAAAGGGACCATGTCTTTTCATTTCTAGCAGCTGGGTCCAAGTATTTCCCAGACTTACCCATTGGTTTTTACTGGCTGCCATGATGGATGAGCAAAGGCTCTCCCCAGGACTCTAGCGAGACTGTGATGAAGAAAAAGATAAAGTTCTTTGATGTGCTCCTTGACATTCAGCTACATTTTCATGTGAAATCACTCACCATTTTCTTTTTCTGGGTTTTCTCCTTTTCTTACTGCACCATATTAATTCCTTTAAGTGCTATAGATATTAACAATTTCTCATCATTTGTGACATTATGATTATTGAACATAATGTGTCCAGCATGTGTTAAGGAGATAAATTGTAAATTGAATTTTAATCAATTTTATTAGTATTTTATATTATTGGTAGCTTGTTATCAAGCTATCTTTTACCTCAGTATCATAATATTATATTATTTACTACATGTTTGCAAGATTTTTATTTCTTTTGTGCTGGTGTCAAGGTTTGACCTCAGGGCCTTAAACTTTCTCTGTTAGTAGTCTACCACTTGAGCCACATCTTCAACCCAGCATTTTGCTGGCTGGAAATAGAACTTCATGGACATTTTTGCAGAAGCTGGCTTTGAACTGTGATCCTACTGATCTCAGCCTCCTGAACACCTAGTACAGATGTGAGCCAGCAGCACTCAACTGTTTGAAAGGTTTTTTTTTTTAATGTTTTAACTATTAAATTTTTAATGCAACCAGCATAGTGGTTTTGCCTTTGTTTTCTCTTTTCTCATTTGGAAGTAGAAACACTTTTTTATACTTTATAGTACAAATTTTTGAAATTATGTCAGGTATAAATGTCTAAACTCCTGAAGCATAGGAATGTTAGACTTGTTTCCAAGACAATTGGAATAATTCCTGCTTTTTCCATTACTTTTATCTTTTTATGGATTAGATATCACTATTGTTATTGCAGTTATTTTTACAAATAATACTAATATTTGTGCATAGATTGTTTGCCAGGAAGCCTAGTTGTTGTATGGAGAGTTATCTGTAACATCAAAGCTATAGCAATGGTGTTAGGCCTCCGCTCAGAGCTTCCGTGAGGCTGCTGCAAAATCTGAGTCTCATGGAGAGGATCTAGATTTTGTGAGGCCTGAAAGTGAGTAGCATTAATAATGTACTGTCTATCTGGGTGCTGGCGAGTTATGCCTGTAATCTTAGCTACTCAGAAAGTCAGATCTGAGGATCCTGGTTTGAAGCCAGCCTGGGCAGATAGCTTCAAGACTCTTATTTCCAACTACCCAAAAAAAAGCCAGAAGTAGAAATGTGACTGAAGTGGTAGAGTGAAAAGGCTAAGCAGGTCAACTGTTGGTGGTTCATGCCTATAATCCTAGATACTCTGGAAGCTGAGATCTGAGGATCATAGTTCAAAGCCAGGCAGGGCAAGAAAGTCCATATGACTCTTATCTTCAATTAACCACCAAAAGCCCAGAAGTGGAGCTATGGGTCAAGTGGTCTGCTAGCTTTGATCAGAAAAGCTCAGGGACAGTACCCACTCCTTGGGTTCAAGATCCAGAACAGCATACCCAGGCAATAAAAACCTAAGCAACAGAGAAAGGCCCTGAGTTCAAACCCTGCTATTGGTGCACATATACACACGCGTGCGTGTGCGCGTGGGCACACACACACACACACACACACACACACACACATAAACAAATGCACTGTCTCTCCTAGTCCTGAAAATCAATGTGCTGCATGTTCATTTGGCTTTTTCTTCCTCCAGGGTTGACATGTAAGAACTGTTGTGAATGATGGAGGAAAGCTTTCAGAGGGTGATCATTCATTGTGACTTCAGAGCACGCAAAGCAACGTTTTTCCTCTTGTCTAACAATATAGTATACATGACTTTTTAAGTAAAGAAAATGGTAGCCAGGTAATGGTGGCTCACGCTTGTAATCCTGACTATTCAGGAGGCTGAGATCTGAGTGTCACAGTTCAAAGCCAGCCCTGACAAGAAAGTCTGTGAGACTCTTATCTACAATTAATCATTTCAAAACCAAAGTAGAGGTGTGGTTCGAAGTGGTAGAGTGCTAGCCTTGATCAGAAAAGCTCAGGAACAGAGCCCAGGCCTGGAGCCCTATATCTCTCTTGCCCCACACAAAGTATTTTGATACAAGCTATCTATGAATGAATTATAGCATAGCTTTCAGGGTCTTCTGGAAGTAGAGCTATTTTCACTGAATTTTATTATTAAATCCTTTATTTTTTAAATTTTGTTTTATTGTAAAGATGCTGTACAGAGGGGTTTCAGTTACCTGAGTAAGGTAATGAGTACATTTCTTGCCGAGCATTATTACCCCCCTCTTTTGTTTTTCTACTACTATCGATCTTTTATTTTTTTAATCCAAAAAAATTCTTTCTCCAACACAAGTATGAAATGTGTCCTTTGTGTTCTCTATGACTTCATTTGTTTAACAGAATTCCCCCTGACAAGCAGAATGCAGTGAGGAGGATATCAGCAAATGGGAACTGTTGGACTTCCCATTAGAATAATTACATTGAGACCTTGGTGGCTGACAGCCTGGGAAATGCTTCTGCTATTTCTTCTTACCACAGAATTCTCAACTTGATACAAATCATCAACTACAGAGAGAGAGTATTCATTACAGCCAGCTCTGCCCTGCACACATTCTGCTCCATTCTCACATTTATCCATCTAGTGGGCTCTCCATTTCTGCCCATTCCACAGCAATGAGTTCAACCACCCATGAATCGAAAAGGAAATTTGGTCCACAATGGTTCTCACTATAAGGAATTTGTAGTCCTTTTTTCCTTGTCATTATTCCTAAACAATGCAATCTTCAGCTATTCACATAATGTTTACATAGTGGTAGGTACTAGTAGAAAGCGAGATATGATTTAAATTATACAGGAGGATGTGTAAAGGTTCTGAACAAACACCTTTTTATGGAAGGAGGTGGATGATCCTTGGGTTTTAGTATCTGTGGGGGTTGTGGAAGATTCTATTAGTTATACAGGCAGTGTCAGTATATTTTACCAATTTGTTATCAAAATACAAGAAGATCGTTTTTCTGTAGCTTTGTTAAAAACTGGATTTTTAAATTTTTTATTGTAAAGATACTGTACAGAGGTGTTACAGTTACATGAGCAAGGTAATGAGTCTATTTCCTATTGAGCATTGTTACCCCCTCCTTTGTTTTTTCCCTATCATCCCTTTCCTCCCCATCTCCCCAACTCCTCCCTCCCCCAACCCTCCACCATCAAAGTTGTAAAGTTCATTTTCAATAGTGTATTGTACATCTCATTGTTACAATAGGTCATCTTTTATTCTTATTTCAGCATTTTGTGATGTTTGCAGCAACTAAACTTTCCCTGTATAGGCAAAGACAGTGAGTGACATAGTCTACTGGCTGAATCTGGTATACATGGAAGACTGTTTCCCTGAAAGTCTGGATATTTGTGTGGTTTTACTCCTTCAAACACCTGGAGCTGCGTATGTGCACAAATGATTGATGATACCCACCTAGCCATCATTTTCCCTTCCTTGTTGACTGAGCTTTTCAAGAACTGAGTAAATTGAAGCCTTTCTTTTACTTTCCTAAGTTTTTGGAACCAAGTTCAAATGGAGAAAAACAATCCTTATACAACCCCCAGCTGTTGGCTTAATGAAACCAACAGAGCTTGGCACTAAATCAATTACTGTCATAAAGTTGCTGAGACACACTGAGAATAACCACAGTGCTCACATTTGGCCACACACCAGTTACAGATTCTTAATGTGCATAAATTCATTTAATTTTCCAAGCAACCTTAGGACACAGAATCTGTTCCTTTTATCATATGAAGAGAGATTGAAGTGAATCCAAGTTCTTATGTCCAGGAACTGAAGAAGACAGGATTTCAATTCAGACTGAAACTCAGCATCCATGGATGTATACACTTTCCTTAAGATGGTCAAAGAACATATGTTACATAGATGAAATTCATGCAGTAGAAGGCATCTCAAGATAATGATATACTCATCATAACCCAGAACAAAAGAAAATAAAATGTTTTAAGATATATCAAGAAATATGTTTTTGTTTAACAAACAGGATTTGTTCTAAGGATACAGGTTTCCATACTATGTCAAGGGAGTTGAGGAAAGCAGATACCTTTGAACTGCTAGCTTCTCGATATCACAGGAAAGTTCTTGAGAAGAGGGTGTGGCAAGAGCTGATGAGCATCAAATAAAATCAAATGGGGCAGGTCACATTGTATTCAGCAACACAGGTATTATTTGTACTTCGGATAGGAGTGATTTCTTAGCCAGCCAGCTCTGGTACTTATAACTGTAATCCTGAGATCTAAGAATCCCAGTTTGAAGCCAATTGGGGAAGATAAGTCTTGAGCCTATTATCTCTTAATGAATTAGTAAAAAGTTGGAAATAGAGTTATGTTTCAAGTGGTAGAGCTGCAGTATTAAGCAAGAAAGTCATCGGAGAGCTTGAGACTCTTGAGTTCAAACCCCAGTATTCACACACACACACACACACACACACACACACACACACACACACACACACACACACAGGATTTTTTGTCAGTTGGGAGGTGAAATTAGCAGGCTACTTGAAGTATCCTGGTGAACAATTGAAGGATAGAGAGCTAGAAGTAGTTTGAGAAAATACCTATTTAGGGAATCAGTCTGCATGGCAATGGAGAGTAAGAGTTACTGAGAAGTTGAAAGGTTCCAAAAATTATTTTAGGATAAAAAATATTAAGCTAAGTTTCCACTTACAATTGTAAGTCAGCACTTTGAAAATGGAATGCCTATTTACATTTAGATTGTTTTTGTTACCTTGACAAAGTTGTTTCTAGTATGGATGTCACTGGGGGTAATAGCTTATGGTTTTCCTATTACCCTCTTTTCTTACCTCTAAATCAAGGTTGAGTCAGCTTTAGGACCATTGAGTCTGAGACAACATAAAAAAAGAAAATGTATTAAGCTACACACTCCTGATGTTTTCAACATTATTTATGCAAAATCAATAAAGATTATAGAAGCTTTTATCAAATGACTATTACTCTTACCATAGTGTTTATTGCAGTCTTATTTTACTACTTTCACACTGGTTCACTATATTTTCCCCCCTTATTAGAATATAAATTTTATTTTAAAAAAACCAGTTGTAAATCATTAGAGCCTCAGAAGTTGTTTATTAGATGAATGAGTGGGTGGCTATGCCATGCTCAGAGTAGTGAGATTTAATACATATCCTGGCAGCCATTTGGGTGAAGGAAAAGTTAACTCCCCTATTCAGGGTTCTCCAGGCATAGGGGTAGAACTGGGGTGAAGAAAGCAGAGGAGACCTAGTCCTGCCACACCAGCAGAGAGGACTTGTGTGTTTCATCTCTGAGGTTCTGGAAGCAGGTACACTGGGAGCATCATTCAGAGGGGTCCTGCCCCAAGAATGGCTAGGGAGTGGGAGTGAGTCAACATTGTGAGGGAATAGGGACTCAGTCTCAGGAGGAAACTGAACCCGAAAAGACCTGAGAGGGAGCCATCGAACCAGAAGGAGGCCAAATCTGAATTCCCACATCCTGACGACACTTTACGTTGAAATAGAAATTTAACTTGAGCTGTTTATTCAAAAGCAAGTAAAGTTTTATTTACCGCAGAGCTAGGTTTGTAAACTGATAGTTATACTCACCTCAAGATAAATTCGTACATTTGTACATGTGCGTGCCCCAGTATTGAACTCAGGACCTTGTGCTCTTTCTTAGCTTATTTACTGAAGGCTTACACTCTACCACTTTAGCCACAACTCCACTTCCATTATTTGTTTTTGAGTTATTGGAGTTAAGAATCTCACAGACTTTCCCTGTCCAGGCTGGCTTTGAATGAGGATCCTTAGGTCTCATCCTCCTCAGTAGGTAGGATTATAGGCATGAGCTGCCAGAGCCAGATAGAATCAATAACTTTTAAGATATAAACTGTAACTTAACTTTTGTTTTCTTTACACTTATTGATTGGTTGAGTGCCTATTCTGGGGCTTGAATGCAGAGCTGTGAGCTCTCATTTGGCTTTTGTGTTCAAGCTGACTTTGAACCAAAATCCTCAGATCTTTCTACAGCTAAGATTACAGATGTGAGCTACTAGCACCTGGTTTGTTCTCTAAACTTCTAATATATAAACTTAGCCGGTATGATGGAGGCTAACACTGTACCAAAATTTTTTTAAAATTATAATTAGTCTATAAGCTCTCTGAATTTGGATTCTTATTTTCTATATAGGAAGGGAGTCATAAGACATCTCGGAAAATGGAGTTACTCAATGGATAGTAAAAGACAAAAAAATTACATTTGAACATAATAAATGAAACAGGACTCTGAACATTCACACAGTAAGACCAATATTCTTAGGACAGGGCTCGATAGCTATGAACAAATGAGGCTTATAGAAATGAACTCCAAGAAATGGAAACAAGAGGTTTTTAAATTTTACTTTTTATTTTTGTCCCCCTTTTGCCACTGTTTTTGACTTCTGTACCTTTTGTTTTGTATATAAGTTCATCTGATTTGGGGAGGAAAAGGGGAAGCACAGAAATGGCGGGACAAAGGGTGAACTAATTCATCTGTGATACTCACTAGACCCTATGTTGAAAATGAGCTATACTGTCGGGAGCCAAAAGGGAGTCTCTCAACATGACAGGCTTGACTATCTCACTGGAACATCTTGAGGCTGAGTTTACAGAATCCCACCTTTTCACCCTGCCCTAAGCAAACACCCTGCAGCTGCTAACGACCACCTTTTCACACTGCCCAAAGCAAACATCCTGCAGCTGCTATGGCCAATGAAAAAGCTTCCTTATTCCAAGCATATAAATACCCTTGTGAAAAATAAAAATTTGCAGCTTGATCAGAATCCTTGTCTTGCTGTCATTCTTCGTGTCTCTTGTCCCTTCATTGCTTCTCGTTTAGGTTCATTGCCCTCGTTGAAGTCCTGCGGGTCGGGACACTATACAACTTGTGTGGGAAGGGGTCAGGAGGGAATAATCTGGTAGAATAGGAGGGAAGAAGTGATGCTGTTCAAAAAGAAATGTACTCAATACCTAATTTTTATAACTATTATCCCTCTATCACCTTAACATTAAAAATTTTTTAAAAAGAAAATGGGGTTACATAAATGTAAAACATATATAACTATATATGTAATATATATATATGTGTGTGTGTGTATATATATATATATATATATATATTAGCACTACATTCATTACATCAAAATAAAGCATGTCTTTGCCTCACATCCTTCCCAGAACAAAAAGCCTACTTTCCTTAGGAATAGAATGATACTTGCCTAGAGCTGTTGGTTCATTCCTTTAGTCCTAGCTTCTCAGGAGATTTGAGATCTGGAGGATTGAGCTTTGAAGCCAGCCCTGCAGAAAAGTCTTTGAAACTCTATCTCAAACTAATCAGCAGAAATCCAGGCTGGAGTTGTGGTTCAAGTGGTAGAATACCAGCTGTGAGCAAGCAAGCTTAGTGAATAGGAGGTCCTGAGTACTCAAAAAAAAGAAAAGAAAAGAAAAGAAAGTTGATAGTGAAGGTGTAACTCAAGTGGCAGAATTCCAGCCTTGAGCAGAAAGGCTCAAGGTCAATAACCAGGCCTTAAGTTCAAGCCTAAGACCAACACACACACACACACACACTCATAGGCACATGTGCACACATGTGGGAAATTTAAAAACAAACAACTTCCACCATGAAATAGGGAATTTCACTTGGATCATCCCAAATGAGAAGTCACAAAAGATGCTGATGATATTAAAAAACTACAATGCCTGTTTCAGATCTTTTTTTTTTTTTTTTGGGTCCGGTTGTGGGGCCTGAACTCTGGGCCTGGGTGCTATCCCTCAGCTCTTCACCTCAAGGCTAGCGCTCTACCACTTGAGCCACAG
>NW_012267309.1:120377-122016 GCF_000151885.1 Dipodomys ordii
TATATATATATATATATATACACATATATATAGTAGGTGATAGAAAACAAAGTAGTTGTTAGTAATATTACATGTATTCTCATTCTCCTCTAGGTCTTTTTCTGAGATGCTTAAAAGGTACTAAGTTATTAGTTATTGTTATGCATTATGGCCTATCTTTTCCTTTTGTGGACCTAAGTTAGTGTGAATCTGCAACTTTTTTTTTTTTTTTTTTGCAGTACTGGGGATTGAACTCAGGGCCTGGGTGCTGTCCCTGAGCTTCTTTTGCTCAAAGCTAGCACTCTGTCACTTGAGCCACAGCACCACTTCCAGCCTTTTCTGAGTAATTTATTGGAGATAAGAGTCTCACAGACTTTCCTGCCTGGGCAGGCTTCAAACCATGATTCTCAGATTGCAGCCTGCTGAGTAGCTAGCATTACAGGTGTGAGCCACCAGTGGCTAGCTCTGCAACTTCTTAATACAGGCACTGTCCAATGCAAGCATGGGGATTTTTTGGTCTGTGTTGCTGATTCTATGATTGTTGGGAAATAATTTCAGGCACACCTTTTTTTTTGTGTGTATGTGTGTGTGTTTTTGGTAGTTGTTTATGCTTTAGACATTAAATCTCAATTATGACTTTTCTGTAGCTGAGTTAAAACTGTGTGTAAACTCTATAAGATATTTATTAATTAGTTTATGCCTAAATGTTTTCACTTTAATAATATTTTCTTGGTGGATTCTTTAGTGTTCTGGGTGATGGTTCTGGTGTGGTTTCCCATTGTGTTCTCTGCATGCTATAGTCATTATGTTCCAAACTGTCCCATGGCCATGGGTTAGCATATGTCTCTCTTTGTGTGTGTGTGTGTGTGTGTGTGTGTGTGTGTGTGTGTGTGTCCCGCCGTGGGGCCTGAACTCTGGGCCTGGGCGCTGTCCCTCAGCTCTTCAGCTCAAGGCTAGCAGCCACAGCACCACTTCCAGGTTTTTTCTTTTTGCTTATGTAGTGCTGAGGAATCGAACCCAGGGCCTCTGGCATGCAAGGCAAGCACTCTACCACTGGGCCACCTTCCCAGCCCCCATATGTCTCTTTTTTGTGAATACCTTCTTCATGATTTTGGGATCTACCAGCAGTGTGAGAGCTGCATTTTACTGGCTACAAATTCCATTTTTGCAGCTCAATTCTTGAGGTTGTCAATCATGCAAAGTTTAGCCATGCTTATAAGTTTGAAAGTAATTTATGTGATTTTTTAGTTGTTTTATTGATGACTAGTAATATTAATTATCTTATGAAGTGGTGTTTGTTTTCTTTTCTTTTTGTGCCAATCCTAGTGCTTGAATTCAGGGCATGGGCACTGTCCCTGAGCTTTTTCGCTCAAGACAAACAACACTTTATAGCTTGAGCCACAACTTTACTTTGGGCGTTTGGAGGTTAATTGGAAATAAGAATCTCACATACTTTCCTGCCTAGGTTGGTTCCAACTCTCCGGAGATCTCAGTCTCTGTGAAGTTTGATTTGATTTTTATTTATCATGTTTTCAAGTTTCACAAAACCTTTAATTCCTCTCTCTCTTTCTCTCAGTCTCTCTCTTTCTTTCTTTCTCTCTCTCTCTCTCTCCCCTCCTCCTCCTCCTCTTCCTCCTCCTCCTCCTCTCCTTCCCTCCAT